>NC_051183.1:24536165-24736037 GCF_013339695.2 Rhipicephalus sanguineus | reverse complement strand
CGAGTCTAATTACGTGATTTTTACGTGATTTTTAGTCACGTGGCTAGTTGTTACGTGATGCAGTCACATAAGTAGATGTGCGATGTTACGTGATTTTGGTCACGCGCCAATTGCAGGCCTGGTGTACAAAAATTGTAGTCGCAGGAAACAACAACCATCGTCGATATCACATATATTTTACGATCGCGAGAAATTCACTTTCGTTGCTCGAAAGAGCAAGCGAAGCTGCACTCGTGTACTTTTTATCACGTTTCAAAATTGTTTGGGCTTCTACTACGATTTTTTCAGGAATTTTTTGTATGCTTCATTTGCTCTATTCTTTTTTATTTCCTGGTGAAGAGCGCATATATATTGCTGTAAGTTTGAAAATATAGTCAGTTGTAACTTCAGCGCTGTGTGTGTTTTTCCAATGTCGTCCTCGTTCCTTGCGCTGTGAAACATCGAATTATGGTCTACAGCGCATTTTTGCAAACAAAGCAGCTGTTTTCACTTTTGCATTCCGTTCCTGCTCTTTGGAAGGCGGGGACAGTTGCAAGGAGCGTGGCAAGGAGAGTTTGACCGTAGTATCTTTATAATAGCTATCGTATCACGACTAGCCGCCGCGCGCTGTGGCTGAATGGGTTGATCATCCCTGCTGGCTGTTCGCACGCAATCGCTGGGGCCTGGGTTCGAATCCCAATGCGGTTTTTTTCTTCTTTTTTTTGTCTCTCTCAGAATTGCTATGTTTGCCGCGGTGGTACAACGGTTACGGTGTTCGGCTGCTGACCCAAAGGGCACAGGTTTGACGGTGGTCCAGCATTTTTGAACAAGGCGAAAATGCTAGAGCTGTGTACTTGGTTTTAGATGCACGTTACGAACTGAATGAAGTGGTCGAAATTTCCTCAGCCCTCCTCTACGGCATGCCTCGTAAACATATTATGGTTTGGGCACGTAGAACTCCAGCAATTATTATTACTAGTACAACGCTGCTGAAGATTTAGTTGCTTGTTTTTTCGCTGGAGCATGTGCACCCAAGATATTTGCTGCAGTTTAGGTTTCGCTTTTGGAATGGAGCAAGTAAACGTCTAATGTTTTATTTTTATTACCACGCAACCCATTATTTAATAACGAAGAAATGGAACCCAGATTTTAGTTAACCTCAACCATAAGAAGGCAATACAAAACGAAACCAAGGCAAGCATGAGGGCAGCCATTTGTAATATAATGAGCATTTAAAAGAAGTACTCTACTATTAGAGACGACGCAGAAACGAACCAGTAATAGTAGAACCAACGCAAAGCTTGTATTGTAGAATCGTCGCCTTTTTTCTACGGGAGCAGCGTTCTGTGCTTCTGCAAGTAGTGCTGCTCTTTTGCATTACATTTACTTCCCCTCCGAGAAAGAGCCATCCTGGCTAATTACGGACAGATGCACAGTGACAGTAAGGCTTTAGCAGGTCCATAGCACAATCTCATGCCTCGACATTGTTTGATTACAATAAGTCTCAAGCGACTTGAACGGCGTATATAAAGTACGAGGCTTGCTAGACCACACGGTACGGGCCGTGGTACTTCGGAAGAAGTTTCGTAGACCGACCGGGGCCACCTAGGAGTCCAGAGGCCAGGCCCGTAGCTAGGGGGTATGCCCCAAGGGCCCGCCTCCCCTCCGAAAAGTTTGACCGAGGCGGTGTTTTACCGACAAGAATATGAGAATAGGTGTGCTCTCAAACTGTCAGGCCTTCAGCAAGTGCCCCCTCCCTTTAGCCCCCCCCCCCCCCCCGTCCCCCCGCTGACTGGCGCAAACCGGCGGCGGGGACCGGGTGTGCACGGAACAGACGTGGGCGAAACGGTAGGGCAAGCAGACTCGGAAGCGAGCGTGGCCGCGCGCGGCCGTTGCCATAGCAACGACGGAGAGATCTTCAACCGGCTGCTTTGCTGCTGGCTTGCGTTTCCTTTCTTGAATTCTCGGCACTCGCCACTTTCCTATGAAGAATGCTGTCCTCACGCTCATAGCGTGCATGCCATTCGTGACGTGGAAGTGCCGGGCGCGCGGCGATAAGCAATCGAGAGGCATGCACGATATCAGGACGGTTTTTGTGAGGCGAAACGGACACCCTTTCAACACGTTCATTAGTGTACGCTGCTTTCCTGAAAAGCATAGGTAATTTCATAGGGAATATTAGCCGATTACACACTGCCTTTGTTGCCGCAACGCCCCTTCACGCCGTTGAAAGAGTAATAAGAGGGAGTACTAAGAGGGAAGTCCAGGCATGGACACATGCATGTTGTATTTACTGATGACTTTCCCGTAACAGGTACCCATGTTAGCAGCAATGTACAACAGAGTGAATGAAAACAGCGAGGAAGAAGACTTCAAAACTAACAAGCGCGCTTTTCGCTTTACAGTTCTGCTTACCGATTCAATGAGCCAGTATTCGACGCTTACTAGATTGCCCTCCGCACTGTGTTCCCGAGCCAAGCCTAATTACGGTCATCAAACTAATGAACAGATCAAGCTCGCCTGCTTGTTCGCCTCAGGTTTGACTACCGTGTCGGTAATGCATATATATAATATATATATATATATATATAATATATATATATATATATATATATATATATATATATATATATATATATTATATATATATATATATATATATATATATATATATATATATATATATTATATATATATATATATATATACGCAGTAAAACAGACACGCGTACGAAGCGATTTATTGACGTTTCGGCCGCGGGTCCGGCCTTCATCAGAAGACTCATCAGAAATTACCAACGCGCGCATACGCCGTTTCTGATGAAGGCCGGACCCGCGGCCGAAACGTCAATAAATCGCTTCGTACGCGTGTCTGTTTACTGCGTTCATTTACCTGGACCCAGAAACATCTTTTCTCGATATATATATATATATATATATATATATATATATATATATATATATATATATATATATATATATATATATATGTAATGTGTGTGGTGTGTGTGTGTGTGTGGTGTGTGTGTGTGTGTGGAGAATGCCTTGCGGGTAGCACTCACTAAAAAAAGAAAAGATGCCTTTACTAACGTTCAGCCGTGACACCGCCTACGTAGTTCAGTGTCTTGCGAAGCCCATGCCACAGCCCAAACGTTATGGAATGCATTTTTTTCCGGTTTTTGATGTGTGCTACCTGGAAGTTCATTCAACGTAGAAAGCGCGCGCGCATACACCGTTGCTCGGCATGCGTTCACTAGTAGTCGCGAAGGCAACGCCACCTCTCAACGTCAACTCCTTTTACTCTTTTATAAGCACAGAATAAATCGAGAATGCCTAATAACGCGCGGATTAGTTTTAAACGCATTTTTTCTTTAGTAAATAGCAGCGTACTACGTACAGCATTCTGCACATCTCATTCGTGCACTATGAAGGCTTGCCCGTCAGGCAACGCGACATGCCGTTGTGACTTTCAAAGCGTAATTCAACAATACAAATCCTAATCATAAGGTGAAAAAAAGCTCGTTTATGTCACTGTAATTCACAGCCAGGGTCTTGTGACACATTTCGGTCGATTGTCAGTCCCTTTAAGAAAGCACATCACGAATATATATATAGTGATAGACTAAGTATTTACTCTAAAAAGGCTTGACCTCACTCATGCTCACCTCATGTTCCACGATCCCAAATATTTGTCCATAAGTAAATATTTAGAAGGTTATTGTGTATACATATTTGAACTTTCTCACTATCAAGGAGGTAATTTCCGCGTCACTACAAAATCTGCCCTAAATGGTGGCTCTGCGCTGTACAGCACACGTGTGTGCTCTACAGCGCAGAGCCACCATTTAGGGCAGATTTAGGGCCTAATCTAAGAAAAAAAATAACGTGTTATCAGAGTGATAGGAATTCAATTGTTTGACCTATTTCCACTCAGACAAAGCTGAGCGGGAATACCATGTCTAGAGGGTGTTTTCTAAAACGCGTGCATCTATGATAGCACTGTGCTATCGATGCCCATTAACCAGACTTCACACCTGTGTGCAGATATCCCTATTATTAAAGTCGAGGCTACATGTCAGTTATCGTGTCTTCTGAAATATTATTAATTTTTCTTAGTCGCTTTTGCGCGTATTTCTATTGCAACTTTTATGTTGCAGTAAAATTTAATATTGAATTATATATTTCTTACTATCTATTTTACTATGCTTCTCTTATCTACAATAGAGACAAACCTACCCGATACAGTGGAAGGCACTTTCAAGGTGGGCCTACACGTTTGAGCCAAAAAAGAATCCCAACCAGGAATCTCTTCGCAGCTTTGACATTCCTATCAAGCCAGAAGATTCCAGGATTTAATACGCAGCTGATATTTTGCATCATGAAGTACAAAAAAAAAGCTCCGGTTTTGAAGACCCTCGAGCGGAGCTGTAATCATTCTATTCGACATGGGTCATTTTCCGTTGGGCTTTCAGAGGAAGAAGACTACTGCTTGAAAAGCAGTAGATATTAAGGGAAAAAGCAGATTTCGCTAGGCTTTATCTGGCTGAAGACTGGTGTTTTTCAGTCATTGCTACGAGCGAAAAACTACTAATCAAAATTCCTGTGCGCATAAACCCCATCGTTCTCTTAAGGGAACCTCCTGGAAAGAAAGGCTTAAGATTTCCTTTGGAACGCCTGCACATCTTCGTGGCAACAGAAGGAGCTCCACTCACAACTGAAGAAATTTTCATATGCTGAGTGAACGAAAGAAGGGGGAATTAAAGGGTTCGTTTTTCTCTGATGTGTCTTGTGACCCGTTGTTGAGCAAGTCAAATGCATTTTGTATTCTACATCAGGAGTGATACAGAATAAAGAAGTGATTTTGAGAGATTGTAGGCATAGTTACTATATTATGTTGCATTAACAATCGTTGTTGCCAGCGCAAAAACGCCAAACTTCGCTCTTCTGAATTTCTTCGTGCTGATCAAAGTGGACGATTGGGCCAGTAGGTGATTCATGATTGACTTTGTGCTTGCTGTAGTGCAAAGTTGAAAGAGACTGCGCCTACAGAACATGAAAGGTGAGCTTCAGGAGAACTTCCAGCCCATTAGAGTAACCTATTGGTGTATCTGCGCCAAGAGGATTCAAGACAATCACCTCCAGCATACGAGTCAGTCGACCGTGAGAAAAAAAGGAAAAAAAGAAAGAAAGAAAAAGAAGAAATGCAAATAGGATAGATAAGTGCCTTTTTTAGCGGGATAGACGGCATATCTAGAGATTATTACACAACACGTCAGTCGCATATGTTCTACTATACGTTCATTCCTAACAAAAAAACTAACAAAGTTCACATTTTGCGGTGTACAAGATCATCTTTCAACGACTGTATCATTTTTTCACACCCGCTTAGACGGCGCCAAGCTTGCGGTGGCAGCCACATTTCAATAAGAACTAAATGAAAACAAATAAAAACTATCTTTAACTTCCTTTTTTTACTATTATTCCTAGCGTTCTCAAACTTATCCAGCTCTAATTTGAGGTAACGCAATGAGCAAACGAGCATCACCCAAGTGGTACACCAATGGAAATTCGGTTTATTATGCAACCACAATATCCTGTTCGTACCCAAACATAATGGTTCCCCCTAGCTGAAAAAAGGAACTCGGAAAGCAGCATGCTGCTCCAATATCCCACCGGTACGGCCAGCGCAAGAAACTAAACAAACAAACAAACAAACAAACAAACAAACAAACAAACAAACAAACAAATAAAAGCACGATTCTCTTCATGCATCGAGGGCGCGTCTATAACCGCCAGACATTTGGCATGGCACGTCTAGAAAAACTGCCAATTCATTGCCAGCCGTCGCCGTCGAGATAACGCCGACAAACAGCGCTCTCTTTTCTGCGCACCGAGGTGAAGCGACAGTCTCGGGGCGTGTGTACTGTTTCTTTTTATTCTCTTTTATTTAGTGCCGCGTCACTGCATACGTCATGGCGGCACTTTTGAATTCTTCAAGGTCAATACGCCACGTGGTGGCGTTCACGTGAACTAGGCCGCTGGTGTCCAGAAAAGCTGCATATGTTCGCTAGCTTGATCTACCACGAAATTGGTATTGCGCGACGTGACTGTGTGACAAACATAAAAACCAGAGTTAACATGACAATCATGACACGCATGTCATGTACATCATGACTTACGTGCCACACTCATGGGGCGCTGGCGGCGGTTTCGCTAGATTTATATACACCAAAGTTGGTATCTTGTGACGTGACTGTGTAACGAACATAAATAACACGAGTTAACATGAAAATCATGACACGCATGTCATGTACAGCATGACTTACGTGTCACGCTCATGGGGCGCTGGCGGCAGTTTCGCTAGCTTGACCTACCCCTATATTGGTACTGCGTGACGTGACGTGTAAAGGACACAAATAACACGAGTTAACATGAAAATCATGACACGCATGTCATGTACAGCATGACTTACGTGCCACGCTCATGGGGCGCTGGCGGCGGTTTCGCTAGATTTATATACACCAAAATTGGTATCTTGTGACGTGACTGTGTGACGAACATAAAAACACGAGTTAACATGACAATCATGACTCGCATGTCATGCACAGCATGACTTACGTTCCACGCTCATGGGGCGCTGGCGGCCGTTTCGCTAGCTTGATATACACCAAAATTGGTATCTTGCGACGTGACCGTGTGAGGAACATAAATAACACGAGTTAACATGAAAGTCATGACACGTATGTCACGTACAGCATGGCTTGCGTGCCACGCTCATGGGGCGCTGGTGGCCGTTTCTCTAGCTTGATCGACCCAACGCCACCTAGACAAACTTCGTCAAGGCCTGGAAGCTGTTCGAGTGACGTGTCACTAGTGGGCTGACGCTCGACCTGCGTGAGCTACGGTATGCGTGCTTTAGCGGCCGTTTAGTTCATTTAATGTACACCGAAATCGGTATCGCGGAACAGGAGTGTATGACAAACAGGACTCATAGGCTGTAACATGTAAATTATGACATGCATGTCATGTAAGGCTTGATTTACATGACACACTCTTGGAGCGCTCGCTGCCGTTTCATTAAATGTATGTATACTAAAATTGGCATAGCGTTACATGGTTGTATGGCGAACATAAAAGACAGGTTGTAACGTAAAAATCATGACATTCATGCCACGTGCGGCATGACTTGCATGCCGCGCTAATGGTGGGCTCGCAACCGTTTGGCTAGCAAGATGTGTATCAAAACTGGCATGCCGTGACGTGGCTGTATGAGGAGCATAAGTGACAGGTCTTAGCATGCAAATCATGACATGTTTGTCAATTAAGGCGTGAATTATATGACATTGTCAAAGTAAACTTCCGGCTGTTTCGCTAACCGGATTTATACCAAAAGCGGTAGGACGTGAAATAAGTGCGTGACGAATATAAATGAGCAGCCATGTATTGCATACACGAGAATGTAAGTTCTATAGCATGGTATTTAACGAACTGTACATGCATGAATGCACAACAAACATTCAATAGTGAACCCATTCTTATGACCTGAAGGCCTTCATTTGCCTCACAGACAAATAATTCGATATATGCAGATCCTTGCCGACTGCTACGCATTACATCAACTCCCACAGTGCGTGACATGTGGCGACTTTTATATTCGATTGGAACCCCCGTTATTTGCGTGCCAAATGTTCTAATAATGAAAAACAACGCATGCTTCAAAGTACATAAATAAGCATACACATCTCGTTCCGCTTTTGTGCCTTGTTTATTGCAAACTTCTCGTAGAATATCGTCCGGACTGAAGTGTTTTTCGTACACCTGCAAGTGACAAGAGAGTGACAACTTTACCATTCGCGTTTCTGCAGTTCACCCTAACATACTGCGAAACGCACGCACGTGACAAAAACGAAACGTAATACCATCATACTACATGAAAGGGAATACACGAAAATCAAAAGAGAAGGTGTGTATTTACCTTTGAATGCTTTGTCGGGCTGAAATTATCCTTTGGGTTAACACGTATCCATGCCTTCCGCGTGTCTTCATCGGTTGGAAATCCAAATACGTGTGCCTTGGGCCTCGAGTCGTAGTTGCCACAACAATGTAGAACACAACACTTCCCTGGCATCACAGCCTAGTCACTCAACGACCAACACGCGCACAAACACAAGCAGCACACATCACAGCTTCGAAGGAACCGACGGCACTCAAAGCAACGCAGCATTAGCGTTTATCGCACTGCTTTCAACTTAACTCGGCATCGGATGGCAGCCAGCGCGTGAGAGATTCGATACACGTCCAGCTTCGAAAACTAGTAATGCTGAAGTGACCAAAACGCCGATGCGAACGCGCCGCCGAACGCGGGCGTAGGCGATGATCCGCCACCAAGCACAGCGCACAACGCAACCAGCGTCGCATGATGCATGGGTGCTAGCGTCCGCCGAGCAAGAGCGGCCCACTGAAAAAAGTCAGCCCACTACCTCTGACGTCACGCGACAAATGGAGTTTAGCTTCCCGGCCTTGACGAAGTTTGTCTAGGTGGCGTTGATCGACCCCGAAGTTGGTATTGCGCGACGTTACTGTGTGACGAACATAAATAATAGGAGTTAACATGAAAACCATGACACGCATTTTCCTCAATGACATACAAGACGATGTATGCAGCTCTTTGCTGGCTGCTTCGCATTACATCGATTCCCACAGTGCGTGGGATCTGCCGGCTTTTTTCTTCTCCCGAGTTTTTTTTCTTTTTTCGATTAATTCTTTGTTCTCTTGAAACAGATAACGTAAAACATTGTTTCATATAATCCAGCAGGTATCGTCTCTTTCAAGCCAAGATAGTCAAGCGACGTGGTACAGTAAGTGGGCTTGGTTAAATTAACATATTTCTTTTAACTTTTCAACCCAAACGCCTCGACGTCTTTGCAGCAATGTGAACTGGGATGCCTAAATGCAGTAGAAACTTTAATCTGGGAAACTATTTACCGGGAATACGATACGATAGATGCTCACTTGCCTTCTTATATGCGCCAGAAGATTACTTTAGATATTTAGCCGTGAAGTAGGGTAATCAGAATCCGCGCTTGCCGCATTACCAAAAATAGCTCGCTGACGAAACGGCCTTCCGAAAACGTCCAATTTAGCCTTATCTATTTGGGTATTTTTGCTTTCTTTGTTTTTACGTCGAATCTCTATTCCAGAGAACCCGTGCCCTTTTGCGAAGACAAAATTTTGAAGCTTACACGATATAGATATATATTCACTCCGCGTTGAGTAGGCAGGGGACGTAGGGGGTAAAGTGTAACATACTTCGATCGTGTCTAGCCTGAAGTGGCAAAGACAAGCTCTATGCGCGTCCCCCTGGTGGTAGCTTGCTGTCTGCGTCGGCGTTGCCTTATGTATTTTAGTGCATACGTCTGTATGTGTACGTGTATATATGCAGATGCAGAATGAAAAAAAAAATTCGGGGAGGGGAAGGGTTGAACCCCTCAAGTCCTGGCAAGGCCCCTGCACAGAATTTCTCGCGAAGACGCGCTCTTTGAGATCATGCTCACTCTCTTGACGCAATGCAATGAGATTGCTCAGGGAACTCGTAATTCACTTATGAGATAGTCAAATGCTATGTCTTTATTGTTATATTAATTTCTAATCTATGCATACCAGTAAAGACCTTTACGAGCCGTTACGGAACATTTTTTTAAACATCGAAACTGTTTAGCAAATCGTTCCTTGCGAGTCGATCGCAGAAAACTATCATCATCTCGACGGGTATATGCAACTGTGCGGCTACGTGAGAGAAAGAAAAAAAAAAGAAAGAAAGAGAGAGAGAGAGAAACAACAGACAAATGGAAAGAAAGATGTAAAGAAAGATGTAAAGAAAGAGGATGGGAAAAAATTATTGCTGAAAGAAATGCCGCACAACGCGGGATTCGTAGCCGCGTACCCCCTATCAGAAGGCGAGCGTCCTAACCACTCGGCTATCCAGGCACGCTAACAGAGCCTAGCATAGCCTTTTATAGTTTAGTGTAGCAAGGGGGTGGGAAAGGAAAGTTAGCGTGAGGAGGAGAGATGTGATGGTGAGGAGGAGGGAGAGCAGGAGAGAGAGAGTAAAGCGGAGCACAGAAAGAACGAGAAAGAGAGAAACAGAGAGAAAGAAATGCAGAAAGAGAAAGAGAGTGAAAAAAAATAGAGTGAAAGATGAAGATAAAAACGATAGAAAGATGGAAGAAGCAAGCGCGAAATAGAGAGAAAGAAAGAAAAAGAAGGATGAAAGATAGAAAGAACAGGAAAGAGAAAGAAATTGAGAGAGAGAGAGAGAAATAAGTAAATATAAATAAACAGATAAAAACGACGTCGAAAAAAACACAGAGATGAAGAAAGAAATAGAGGAGGAAAGAAAGAAAAATTTGCACAACTTAGCAGAACGGCCAAAGCCCGTGCTACATATGCACCCATCAGTTCCGCTGCCTCTTTAGCATTTCGCTGTCTCCAGTGCAGGCTATGCTATATTTTTATTTCCTGAACAGAAACGGAACGGAACGATTTTCGGTGGAACCAAACTAAAAGCGAAACGAAGAACATTTCGTTCCGACGCCCTGGTTCAAGTACAACTTCATATGTGGAAAATTTTGAACATTTTTGCCTATTCCGCAAAATATCCGCGAAATATTTTGCCCATTCGTTTTCGTTCCAAACACGCGATGTTCACCTCAACTGCGACCTTCATGGCGGTACGGACGCCTTCCCAAATACAAAAAAAAAGCCTGTCAACTTCCGCAGCAAGGGAGCTGTGATTTGAGAGGAAGCCACAAGATGCGGCGTCGCTACTGGCTTCACTTTGGCGACATTTTCGTCATTCCTAGAGTGCAATGTTTTACACGCTAGATGAAAGCTCGTGCCGACGGAATGTCTTCTTCTTTTTTTTTTGTTTTTGCAGCTTGTTTATCAAGATGAACATCCCTCCACCCCCACCCCCCCCCCCGCCTGAGAAACATGTCACGTCCATTACAGGTTTCCCACAAGCACACGAAACTTTCCCAACTGTCTCCTTCTTTATGCGCAGTTTTTCTTTCTGCCTACAGATATGACGCAATCCTTGCCGTACTCTTAGCGACCAAATGCGCACCCAGTTGGATCTTATTGCAGAGTCGTTCCGGACTCATGTTACACTAAATCTTGTGCGGCTCGCGCTGGCAATCCCCGCGTCATACGCGCTGTGCAAACGCTGCAGTCTAGTTTGTTTTTTTTTTTCTTTATTCTGGCTCAACTCAGCTTGCTCGCTGTAAACAGCTCCCATACAGCACGTCCGCCTGTATTCTGAGCGAATGTCTCAACGGGAAATGGCGATCCTAGAAGACAAAATGCGATAATATATACTGCCCCAAATTGGGAAGGCTGGAATGAAAATGCGACCTGCTCGGGCTCTTTTTTTTATTTTTTTAAAGTTCGAGTACTTAAGATTTTTCTGTTTTACTTTTTCTCGTACGTTTTCGCTGGGGTTCGCATGATTTGTAGGATTCATGCTTATGGTCACCGTTTCCGGTAGCATCCATTTTTCGTGCACCGAGGCGTGGTTTGAATTTCTAACGGCCAGCGCAATCGCGACACCCAGAAGCAGAGGTAGCATAGAGCAAGCACAGACTACCACCAACTGTTTATCGCGTGAAAGAAAGAAAAAAAAAACTAAGAAAACGCCAATAGAACGGGCGTTCGCAGTTATACCCGTGTCACACGAGAGTTTGGAAGGCCTTCCAACCGATAGTCTGTTGATTCAACGGTGAGGCACGATCGGCTACACGGGGTGTTTCGAAGGCCATCGAGTGCATAGTCTATCGAGTCAGCGGAGCACTCCACAGCTTTACCGAATCTTCGATCACCATTGAGCGATGGAAGCGGACACAGCTGTGCCCTGTAGTTCACAGTGCGCTCGTACACATGAAAACAAAAAGAAAGAGAAATTGGACCAGCACGCTTTAAAAGCAGTATGTGTGAGCGTTATGGATTCTTTGATAAAATGGTTTTGCCACTTGAAATGTGCGAACTTCACATATCATCGAGTCGATGGAGTTGTGGCGTTTCGATGGCTATTGACTGGATGGTCTTTCAACAGCGCCTGTGTGATGCATTAGGCTTCGTGATTTTCGTAAAATTCAGCACTTGGAGGTGTGTGAACACCGTCTTTGCAGATATATTATGTATCCATCGTAATAATAATAATAATAATAATAATAATAATAATAATAATAATAATAATAATAATAATAATAATAATAATAATAATAATAATAATAATAATTCTCAGCCCGTTTAAGTTAATCGCAGGACGAAAGCGTCTTCCAATGATCAGCAGTTTAGCCTATCCTATGCGAGCTCATTCCGTTTTATCCCTGCGAACTTCTTAATTTCGTCGCTCCATCTAACTATCTGCCCTCCTCGACTGCGTTTCCCATCCCTTGGTGAGCATTCCGTTGCTCTTACTGCCCACCGGTTGTCTGTCCGACGCAATACGTGGCCAGCCCAGGTCGAGCCTCTTGAGTATCGCCGATTAACAACTCGAGGGCCGGTGTGTCACGTAGTTTTCAGTGTGAACGTCCCGCAGCACGTGATTTAAAAGGGCCACCTATCGTTTGAACTGAAGACAACTGAATGCACAAAGGAGAACTACTTACATTTGAGGAATACAGAACTAAACTTGCTTTAAGTTTGTCGATGTATATGGGATAGCTGAAAATCCGTTTCGTCAGGATATGCTAGGTCGACATATTCTTAAGTGTGGTTTTAGCCAATGCTAGTATTCAGTACTCTGCAAGACGGCAGCAATGTGGTGGAATCGACGCCTTTTATTCAGCAGGGACGCCTGACCAACCCTTCGAACGAAGAAGACGCTCACAGTGATGATGATTACATACAGGTGAAGAAGATCAAGGACGGAGGCTGTGAATATTGTGCTCACAATATAAATATTATTCGCATACATCCTACATAGTTTCCAACTCATCATACCCTTATGTCGAGATACCACGAATGCTAGACACAATAGAACCCGAGAAAATTTGGACATGGTGCCGTGGTTGCTAAAGTATTCACGCTCGTGATACATTACGTCAAGCATAAAATTAGTATGAATCTCGCATCTACAAAGAATCGCTCGTACTTCAGAATACTTCAGCTGGTCCAGAGAACGCAGTATTAAGCAGTGATTCAGAGACTTAGGTAAACGAAAACTAGTGTTAGTTTGCAGGAATTCATCATGAAAGACGGCGAGTCATGCAAACGCGGACAGAATAGGACGGAACCGAGCAACACAAACACAGTGTGTTTTTTGGCAAGCTTTTTATGTTTTGCTTGAAATTCGGCAACGTTCACTGTTCTATGTCACCTCTGAGTTAGTAGTACATGTATTAGTTTCGAACTATGTACAACCTGATTGTGACAATGTTCTCCAATACCCAGCCCTCCGCTATCCAACTACATAAAGAAATGAAAAATAGGAACGCATGAGTAAAATTGATTTTGATGTTTTATTTTGCGTGGTAGGTTATCTTACCTACAATGGTATAAAAAAGGAAATTGTTCAAGGGGCTCGTTTCTTCGTTAGACACAACCAATGAAATCAAGAGACTATTCAGCCAATGAAAGCATAGGGTGTATTATTTGCTCTTTTTTTAAATGTAGGGTAACGATTATCACCTAAATTGAAAGGAATTAAAGTGGACGAAAAAGCACCCTTTACGTTGGTAGGATCCAAACCCACAACCTTTTTAATTAGGCGTCCCAGTTCAGCTATGACGGAGGGCGCTCCCTCGTCCACATTGTTGGGTTTTTATCGAGGATGCGTATTTCGAAGGTTGTGCGTTCGAATCTCACCGACGGAAAGAGTGATTCCTTGTCCACTTTAATTCCTTTCAATTTGTGTCATAATCATTACTCTACAGTTAAAAAACAACAAATAATGTTGCCTATGATTTCTTTGGATTAACTGTCTGTTGGTCTCACTCCAACAGTGGCACAAAAAAACAAAAACATGTGGAAATAAAAAGAATCAAGTGAATCATTATTCAGCGTTACTAATACAAAATATTATGAATAAGTCATTACATGAGAATGGATAATATAAGGAACGTATAATTAAGGATTGCGCTGGCTGGAACAAGAAGTTCCATAACAGGGTTTAGTACTAAAACTGCACCGGCACAGATGGTCTTTTTTTTTTTTTTTGCGACATAGACTTGCCCTTAAGGCATAATATTTGTTTTGTATATTTGTGTTAAATGTGCGCCGTTAGGCCGGTGTTGTCTATGAAGTGAAGAAGTGTCTTGTGGAATGTGTTGTCATGTATCCATCGGTCATAACTGTTTGTGTCACTGTAGCGAAGACCAGCTTGCAGGAGATGACGGTAGCGTCCGTTTCCCTCAATAATGGAACCTCCTAATCAAAGCACTAACTTCGCGTACGTTAACTTGATTGAATCCGTAATAAACTGCGCTAACTTGGACCTCATTTCGCACGGAATTAGATTGCGGAAAAGTTTTGTGTCTTTTATGTTCCGCTCGAAGCGGAATAAGAATTGTTTAGTGTTCAAGATCCCTGAACTTTGCGTAAATATCACCCGGTTTTATTTTTCTTTTACGTGAACGTAGTGCAATTTCCTGAGCACGCGGAAATCTTACATATTAATCGGGCTTAAATAGGCGTAACTTCCGGGGTAAAGTTTACCTTAACGAAGAGAAGTAATTACTTTCCATTTCGAATGAAGGCACTTTAGGATTGGCAAAGGCCGCCGGGCTCTTTTTTAACCTCATGACAGTAGTAGAAGATCTGTTGAAATTCTGAAGTCATAAATATTATGTCTTATTTAAAGAGTATGCGAAAAGGGCGAACTCACAATAGCCTGAGGAACTTACGTTCACACCGCGCTGATAGAACTCCACTAGTAGTCTACCATGCACTTCCAAATGTCGTTCAATCTCGATAATTTTTAGACGTAAGGGAAGATACAAGAAATCGTGTTCAATAACAAATGAAAAAAGGGGAATTTCAGGCCAAGGAAAGTATAGGGGACCTTATTTGTAGAAATTGTGATATAAATGCGAAGAAAATAAAGTGGGCGTAAAGACGACTCGCCGAGGGCATGGACGGGACCTGCAACCTTCGAATAACACGTCCGATGCTCTACCAACTGAGCTAAGGAGGCTTCGTGTTCAATAATAGTGATTAACCAAAGAAATCAAGCTCCCATTAGCAATTTTGGACTTGTCTGGACAAAATTTTGTTCAGAACCTGCAGACTGGCGGCCTAGCCTAGACCACTCCGGCGCTCGCGGCAAGTTTTAGCTTTTCCACCATCACCCTGGCCTACTGGATGGACCAAATTTGGTCTTCTCATTCTGAGCTAGCCAGAGCGTCGCGCCCACGCGCCTCAAGGAGTTCCGTGTTTCTGTGCTCGAAGAGCTTTGTAGTGTGTGTGCATTTCCGTGGGATGTGTTCTACGTCTGCGTATACTTGTTTACATAGTCTATAGCCAGCGTCGGGGTATTGCCTGGGGTAGATGCGGGTGAAGTGCATGGGGGTTTGAAGATTTCTCGCTAGTAGACTGAAAATAAAAGCAGAGCGCAAACAAGACGCGAAACAATTTCAGACAATGCACCTACTCTCCCACCAACGCATTCTTTTCGCTTGTAGACATCTCCAGGGGTAGACCAGTCTACTCCTTCTGAACTATCTACCTCATCGCACTGTGCAAATTGTATTTCTTAACGTCCAACACCACCCGCAACTGCTTCTGAGGAGGCACGTTTCACTCTCGTGTTACGAACAATTCCTATGAAAGAGGAATCAACCATGTATAATTTTAGTGGCACGGGCAGGGAGCGACATTTTTGTTTCTCTTGTAACCCTTAGAAAAATGAATTTAGAGAGTCTATAGACTGTCTATATAAAATTTTCTAAGGGATGTACTTCCATGAATGTAGCGTGTATTAGCGCGGTACATAAAAGAAAGGGACACTACACATATGTAGAGATAGGTAGGCGCTAACTCCAACTCGCCCGGTTCTGCAGCCCTTCTGAAGTACTTCCCTTCTCACACTTCCGGTTTCCCGAATATGCAGAAAATGTCATGTAAAAAATAAAATTGCTACAAAGTCGATGGTTCTGGTTCCGGTTAAAGGGCCCCTAACCAGCCTCTAAAAATACAAAAAAAACAAGCGCGTTATTCTCTACTGGCGCTTCTCGTATTTCTGGCGCACTTCGTGACGCAAGAACAGTAATTCATGTGACGTCATTAAGGTACATACTCTCGACCGGCCCATATACGCGAAATATCTGTTGTGAATTGTCTCCTGCAATGCTTTCCCATGCAGCCGCCCACCCGCTCTTCCTTGCCTCGCACGACTATCGCGCGTGATCAACTGATTTCGATGCATTTTGTGCATTTTCGACTGCGCAGCGGAGATAACAGCATGTGGCCGATAAGCGCGAAATCCCGATAGGCTCCATGCTTAATGCTGCCATTGTACACATGCTTTTAAGAGATAAGTGGCGAGGAGAAGATGTCACCTGTAGGAAGGGTAGTGAAGGCGAGGAACAAACCACTTCCACGTCTTTGAACTCAAGGTGGTGAGGGCCCTTTAAAGGCCCCTTAAGGGCCCTCAGCCTTTGAGGGTCCTCTCCGCCTTGAACTAAAGGGCCCTTTAACGGCCCTCACCACTTTAAGGGCCCTCACATACACATGATATCGGAGCATAAGTTTACTGAAGATAAGGATAAATTAACTGTCAGGATAATTAATGAAAATTAACTGAATGAGTTCATTGAAAGAGCATAAGGTTTTCTTGTAAGCTCTGGGATCGTCGCGGTGCCTGGCGGAGCAGATCTCAACCATGTGCCTCTTTCTACGCGGCCTCTGGGATCCGCTTTGGCAGTGCGAAGAAACGCAAGGCTAAACCAACGGACACACCGAACGACACGAACGCCGAAATGTGATCGCCACTACATGACAACAAAGTCGAGGATTGGAGATGCCTCCAATTTTGTCTTACTTAAAACTTACCGCACTTCACGTTGCTGTCCTGGCTGAGGCTAGACCGCGAACGAAGGACGTACAGCGCCGGCGTTGCGGGCCTCTCGGGAACCAACCCACAGGGCGGCCTCCGAGAAGACGGCGCCGTCGCGGTCGTTGTCCCGTCGGCGGGAGCCGGCGATCGCATCGACAGCGACGCCTTGGTCGGCACGCTAGATTGCTGAGGCGACTGCGTCGCTGGCCCCGGCGTCGCTGGCCCGGGCGTCGCATCAGGCCTGGTCGTCTCGGCATACACGTGAAATATGGGACTCCTCTGAGCAATCTCAGAAAACACCGTCTTGCCGGGCGGCAGCTGTATGCATCGGTAGCTCGAAGTCGACAACGGTTCGCCCAGCATTTCGGGGCAAATGAGCGGCTGACGACTGCTGCGGCGATGACGTCGTTGACGACTTCGTCTTCGACGGCGACCGCTGCCTAGACGCGGGCGCAGCGTTCGCTTCGTTGTCTCGGCTTCGTTGACTTTGGTCGCACGGTTTGGGCGGGAGCCTGGGGACGTGCGCGTCTTGCTGGAGCCCCGACTGCTCGCGGGACTCGTGGTCATAGGGCCAACCCTGGCGGCTCTTCTTTCGGCTTCGCCTTGGCTACCAGTGTCTGTAGGCGGCGACGAAGTCGTTTCTGTGGTCCTGTCGCCGGTGCTACTTGTTGAAGCCTTGCCTTCGTCGGCACGTTCAGATGGTGCTGGAGTGTTTGGTCGGCTCTGCGCAAAACATTATAAGCCGCTTTTTTTATTTTATCGGTTAGGCCTAGGCATACGGCTAATAAGATAGGGTGCCGGTTAAGAGAACAACCACAGGTGGTGGAAGCTCCGAACAGCAATCCATGCCGAGACACAAGACAGCGAGTCTGTGTAAAGAACGAAACAGTATAATTGATAGAAGAAATGATAGAGAAAAGGCGTTCGAGCCCTTGTAACACTCCAAGGAAAATAAAAGAGTCCTTTGACTCTTTTTTAGGGTTCTGGCTTGCGACGTACATAACTCTCTTTGAGGAGACACGTCAACTCTCTTTGGAGATCGTTGTACTCTCTTTGGAGAGTAATGTGACCCACAAGAGAGTTAACGTGCCTCTTTAAAGAGAATCATATTCGTGGCAAGTCAGGACTCTCAAAAAAGGAGTCCCACATACTCTTTTTATCTTAGAGTGAAGAATATCATGTGTTTGTATAGCGGGGACGTAGCCAGAAATTCTTCTCTGGGGGGTGGAGAAGGTGGGGGAAGGGTTAACCTAACTTTAAGCTACCGGTCGTGCGTGCACGTGTATGCAGGGTGCCCCAGCTATCTCTAGCCAGAGTTTTCAAATATGCCGACAAACTCAATGATGACGCAACCGAATGGAGGTGGCTGAGCGATGCCAGCAGTACGTCGCACTATTTTTTGTGTTCTTCTTAATTGCCTAATTAGCATGTTTAATGAACTAACTTCTGAAGCAAAGAAACTGGGCGAAACATTCCAATGAGAATGTTGTAGATCAGTTCGCGAAACGTCCGATTAGACAGTTTGTAACTTTCTATCTATTAAGTATTAGTGTTTTTTTTTTCTTTTTACCACAGATTCTCGCAAAATACAAAAAAAATACCACGTGACATGCCCGCTTGCGCGCCTATGCGCGCCGCGATTGCAGTGCTCCATAACGTTCCGCGTACAAACGATATAATTCCCTCGCGGCGGTTCATGACAAGGATAAGCAGACGCAACGGTTATCGCTTGTGTTGCCGATGCTAGAGTGTACTAGAACAGGGAAGTGCTCAGAACGAGCTTCGAAAAGTGAAGCTCAGAAAGAGTCAAGCCGCTTGTGGCGCTGCGATCGGTAGTCTGCAATGTTTCGTCGTTTAAGAGTTGCGCGCCGGTCAACCAAAGCGGTGCAGAGGCAGAATGCCCGCTTTCCACTCAAAAGGCCGCGGTTCCAATTGCAGCTGTAGATGGTGGGTATTGATTTTCAGTGGCACTTTTTAGAGCTGTTTCATTCTTTGTTTCTTTCTTTCTTGAAGCTAGTTACAATTGCTACGTATTGCTACAAAAAGCGACGTGAAGTGTGAAGTAAAACAGAAAAAAAATTGACAGTGAGTGCCACCGCACGGCAATAAAAGAAAACGTGAAGTATGGCCTCCGAGATTTTCTTGAACACGGTGCGGTGGCGCTGTAAATAATTACGCTTACTGTCAAAATTCTGTTATTTTAATTCAGATTTCACGTTACCTTTTGTAGCAATACGTAGCAACTGAAGCTACTCTTAAGAAACAAAGGAAAACCAATACAGCTATAATAAGTGACACTAAAAATAAAAACCCACCATTTACAGCTGCGATAAGAACCCGGGCCTTTCAAGTGGTAAGCTCGCATTCTACCCCCTCACTACTTTGGCAGAGTTGCGCGCAACAATCAAACGAGCACACATTGCAGACTACCGATCGCAGCGCCCCAAGCGGATTGACCCTGTCTGGGCTTCACTTTCTGTATATTAATGCGGTAGCGTTAAAGTGTTCGTTCCGCAGAAATTCCGGTGTCGGTGTCGGTGTCGGTGTCGTTGGTTGTGAGGGAAAAATCATCATCTTGTCCGTGACCGAAAAATCGAGAAAGTTGCAAATAAAATAAATAATAAAGAAATCTTCGGTTCGAGAGAGAATAGAACCCAGGCCGCTCGCGGGGCAAGCAGGTGTTCCACCACAGAGCCACTCCATTGCTTGGCACTGCACTGAAATTGACTTTAATGCTTCACAAACATACGCGTCCTGTGTACAGGTGTGACAGTACGAGATGTTATATCGCAGTAAAACGGGATACAAGCGTATATTGCCATCGGGCGTCACACAATGTGAACTGCATAACGAGTTGGTGGTTTAAAGCCGGCCACCCATTACAAAATGCACACGCATTACTGCGCGTGTTCCCTTAAGAACACGTAGTGGGTGCATCGCAACTTCGAAAAAGTATCACGTGCGTAATTGCTGCTGGTTTAAAGCATGCCACCCATTAAACAGGGCATACACATTAGTGCGCGCATTCTCTTGCACAAACGTAGTGGGTACACTGATGTCATAAAAGTGCTGTTGAAGAGGGCGGAAACCTTTACTTTTACTATAGGTGTGTCGAGTGTGCATGTGTGTGTGTGTGTGCGTGTGTGTGAGTGAGAGAGAGAGAGACCGGGCGACTGAACATAATGACAAGCGAAATAGAGCGCGATGAGCATGGGGCCGGATATCGCTAACGCGTTCAACTCTTAAAGGCGAAGCTTAAGCGTCCCACAATTTTTGGTGCTGCGGCCGTTCCGAGCACTCCCCCGATCTAGTACACTCTACCGATGGCAACACGTGCGTAATCGCACAGCCACCACCGTCGTCGCTGCCCTGTCGATGCAGCACACCCGGCCAAATGCTATGGTAGTTTCCACGCGGGACGTTATGGAGATCTCTAATCCAGGCGCGCATAGGCGCGTAAGCGGGCATGTCACGTGGTATTTTTTTTGTATTTCGCGGGCATCAACATCAAGCCGGAAAACACTAATACTTCAAAGAGAGCTAGAAACTCTCTAATCAGACGTTTCGTAAACGGATCTACAACCTTTTCATTGGAATTTCTTGTCCAGCTTCGTTGCCTCCAAAGTTCAGTAATTAGGCATGCCTAATTAGCGGCTAAGAAGATTAAAAAAATTGTTTGATGTACATCAGGCCATAGTCAGAAAAATGCATTTGGCCGCGTCGTCATAGAATGCGTCGGCACATTTTAAACGCTGGCTGAAGATGGCTGTGGCGCCCTGTGTATACACATGCAAAACAAATTTTCGGAGTGGTGGGAGGGTGAAACTCCCTCCCCCCCCCTTCCCCCTACGTAAGTGATGTAGAGAGAAACGATGCCGTAAAGAGGCACTTGTGTTAATGGTTTTCGAAAACAGCCTATTGATCGCTCAGAAGTACAGCAGAACTCTCAATTATTATGCTAATTCACGCGAGTTCTATTAAGCAAGGATACATACGTGATAGATATAAAGAAAAAGACAAAAAAATACGCTACCGGCTATCGTAGCCCAACGCTCAACATTCATACTGACATTCAAGTAGAGCCAGTCTTGCGTGTTCTGCGCCAGCAGTGATTGCACCTCTCTGTATTTTTCTTGTTTCCAGCTACAGCAGTTCTCTTATTTTTCCTAGCTCGAATTGGTACGCAGTATGAGTCAGCAGGTAAAGGCGAATTTTTCCGATACTGCGCGTTCAGTAATGACTGGTGTTCAGTGAGGGAAAAATTGCTGTTCGAAGCAGCACTTTCTGCTGTATTTATAGCTCAAGAAAAATGCAATGTATCAGCAAAAGGCACCATGTAAACGTATGAAGGAAGAGAATTTGGACGGTTCGTTTCTTTGTCTGATAGAAACTTAATGAAAACCAGCTGAAAATGAAAGCAAAAGAATGTATGGGTGATGTTAATTGTAGTGCTTTAAGTGTATTGTAGTAATTGATACGCATGTGAAGAAAGTAAAGTGGACAAAAACACAACGTGCCGCCGGCAGGGAGCGAACCTGCAACCTTCGCATTAGCCGCCCGATTCTCTTACCAATTGAGTTACAACGGCGGTCATCTCTTCTTCCACTTCTCGGAATTAAGGTTGCAGGTTCGGTGGCTGCCGGCGGCCCGTTGTGTTTTCGTCCACTTTACTTCCTTCACATCGATATCGCAATTACTACAATACACTTAGAACAGTACAATTAACGCCCCCTTATCTGCTGGTTTTCATTAAGGTTGTATCAAACAAAGAAACGATCTCTCCAAGTTCCCTTCCTTCATTCATTCATAGCGAGGGTCTTGTTCCGGCAGACTTGATGCCTTTAGGTAGTAGGTCGCTGTACGCGAGGGCTTATTGGTCAGCTCTCCACTCGTTAAAGATTCACGTCCTACATGACGCCATCTGGCAAAAAGAGTGTTCCACACTCACCGTCATGGCTACGAACGGCGCTGACTAACACACCCTGGTTTGCATGCACATAAATGCCCAATAAGTGTAGGAGGGGCGACCGCTGCCGTAGCTCAGTTGGTATAAGAGCATCGGGCGCGTAATACGAAGGGTGCAAGTTCGGTTCCTACCGGCGGCACGTTCTCTTTTCATCCACATTACTTTCATCACCTCTATATGCCAATTACTACAACACACTTAAAGCAGTACAATTAACGCCCGCCACTCTTTCCTTGGCTTCATTATCTGCTAGTTTCCATTAATTACGTGGGCGTGTTTCTGAGCGCTTGCCTAAATTCCGCGTGCGGTACCACGCCGCGTAGTTTTGGTTTTCAAACAAAGCTTCTTATGAGTTCCAGACTTCGGCTGCGGCGGCGGCATTGTACGCGAGAAACCCAGAGCCGGCGAGTGTACAGAAGTGAAGGCGTACAGAAAGGTAGTACTCGAAGGTGCGCCGTTCACATGCGTACATGTACGCGCCGTTCTCCAATAACTGATGCGCTCTCGATCGTGAGCTTGCCGGCAATCAGCCGTTTCTGATATGGCAATTTTATCGAGGTCAGTTGCCATTTCGCGCCGCCACATATCATTGTTGCCTGGGTACGAACGCATGACCGTGGTTCTTGCCTGTGGCAACAGAAGGCTGCTCAGCATGTGGGCGAAGGCCCAATTCCCGGCATGGAGGAAGGAAAGATTAGGATGGAGCATTGGGCAATGCGATAGAAAAGAAAGAAACAAAGAAAGAAAGAAAGAAAGAAAGAAAGAAAGAAAGAAAGAAAGAAAAGAAAGAAAGAAAGAAAGAAAGAAAGAAAGAAAGAAAGAAAGAAAGAAAGAAAGAAAGAAAGAAAGAAAGAAAGAAAGAAAGAAAGAAAGAAAGAAAGAAAGAAGAAAGAAAGAAGAAAGAAAGAAAGAAAGAAAGTTAGTATGTCAGGCACGCACACGCGAAGCTTCGCTTGCCCCCATTTTCCGGACAGGGGAAAGGCTCCTAAATGTTCATTTTAGGGGCGAAGCTCCTTAAGGCGGCACCCGTTCGTCGCTCGTAGTCTTAGTAGGGCGTAACCAGTCGTAACGCTACTACCAGATCTTGACCTCCAAGGTGGTGCCGGTGGGAGATTTTTCCTGTGCGTTGTTGAACAATAAAAAATTCGCAGCCTGCGCCTTAACTAAAAGCCGAATTCTTCTGTCTCTCATTCCCCATTAGCAGCCATTGGCATGTTCCAGTAGGAAACGTTAGTAGAAGTAGAAGTGTAAGTGTTAGCTAAAAGCCGACTTCTTCTGTCTCTCATTGCCATTAGCAGCCATTGTTTACCTCCAAGGTAGTGCCTGGTGAGATTTCTCCTGTGCGTGATTAAACAATAAAAATTTTGTTCAAAACGCCGTTGATTGATGAAATAAACCAACGGAAGACGCCAGATGTTTTGTAAAAGCAAAACGAAAGAACGCCAGATGTTTCTAAAGCAAAACGAAAAGACGCCAGCTGCTTAACGAAAGACGCCAGATGTTTTCTAAAGCAATGTTTTTCTAAACAATGGAAATTCACAGCGTACATGTAAAATTAAAGTGAGCTGCAAGTCGTCATAACTCATCGAACCTTTAGTATAAACGCGCCCGATCTCACGCCGGTGATGATGTACTGGGCAGAATTCACGGAAGATTCACGGTTTACCGATGAACCTCCGCAGCTTCGCCCACTCATCATCATTCACTCCGTGGATATGCTGTGATTTTTTTTATCTGATTTAGCGTTGCACAGCGACTTCTTGTATCACATGCACAGCGGCTTCTCGTATTTTTATGGTGTTGCTGCAGTTTGCCAAGTTGTATCTCCTAACCAATTGTTCTCAGGGGCTGGAGGCGTCAGCAAGTTACGGTCGGGGTGTCGTTTCATTCTTGGTGTTAATCAGTTTTCTTACGCCGAGCGAATTTCTTTTTTCACTCATCCGGCGGCTGCTTTTCTAGGAAACTGTAGTGCGACGAGTTTCACTATTCGAAACTTTGCAGCGGAATTGGCGTATGAAATATCCGAAGGCTTAAAGCGTAAAAGGATGCGGACAAGTAAGAAGGCACGACAAGGAATCTCGCAAGACATTCCTTTCTTTTTTTGCGCTCCTTTTCTCACGATGAGAGCCACGAATGCATTCGAATCGTCCACGTTTTCTCACCTACTGATGAAATGCATCCTTCACTCTGAGAAAAAAAAGGTGTCTTCTTTGCTGCACATGTGACTTTTCCATGTATAACTCTCTTTAGAGAGGCACGCCGACTCTGTTTAGGAGAGTCGTAGGATGTACGTCTCTCTTTAAAAAGGCACGCTAACTCTCTTTTCAAGAGTCGTGCGTCCCACGACTCTCCGAAAGAGAGTTATGGTTACTCTCTTAAGAGAGTTATACATAGGAAAGTCACAAGTGCAGCAAAGAAGAGTCAAAAGACACCTTTTTTTTTATTAGGGTGTTCGGTAATCCTAGCAATGACAATTCAGACCGGTAGGCATGAAACGTCACAATGAAGGTTAACGGGGCACGCATGTGATGGTGCTCGGAAACGAACAGTACAAATGTCTTGAAAGAAAGGAGAAGCCAAAATGGCTTCAAGAAAATGTCTTCTGTTCTTTTCCTAAGTGACGCGAGACAAAATGCAGACACGAGACATTCTGTAGCAACGTTTGAGTGAAAGATTTCTAAAAAAAGAGTGTGAGCCCTTTCACACAGAAATTATACCACGCAGTTCGAAGCAGTGAAAAGCTCAGTGTAAAAGGAAACTAGCCATCGCATGGTTTTCAGCCTTTAAGCGCATTTAATCATTTCAATAAAAAAACCAAGCGAAGTTGTGTCTTTTCCTTATTTCGAACCGCAACCCCATCGCCATTATGCATGGTGGCTGTTAGGTTCCTAAACGAGTGAACTGCTATCCTTACTTAGTGTGACGTTTCAATTTGTTGAGATCGTACTCATCCCTTCACCCTTGCGGTGAAACTGCCATTTTTTATACGCGTATTTTCTACCTGTAGATGTGTTCATTCATTTTCTCCATGTGCCAATAACAACTGCGGATGGGTGCCGTATCTATTGTATAAGGTATACCCGAATTGGAGACTTCCCAAAACTGCACAACAAAGATTTACTGTACAAATCTGCAG
This sequence comes from Rhipicephalus sanguineus, assembly GCF_013339695.2. Classification (NCBI taxonomy): domain Eukaryota; kingdom Metazoa; phylum Arthropoda; class Arachnida; order Ixodida; family Ixodidae; genus Rhipicephalus; species Rhipicephalus sanguineus. Next base: position 24,710,904 of record NC_051183.1, on the reverse strand, counting down.
GTGCGTTAAAACACATTACAGTTACAAGGTACACTAGGTTATGAAAGACGCACGGCACGAGCAGGACACGACAAGTGCAAGCTATCAACTGGGGTGCTATGCAGGATGGCCCGAGCTTCTCGGGCACACGAGTTTGCTCCGAGCCCGCCCTACGACGGTCATGATAGGAAGACAGTGCGGAGCGCGCTAGAAGCGTTCATAAAAACGGCTACAAGAACGAGAATGGCGTCACAAACGCATGCGCGGCATTTGCGGCGGTTTTCAAAGGAACACCGCGTGCGAACGCGTCAGCCGCCACTCAGTCAACATTTTGACAGTGCCGCGACGTCAGCGTGATTGTCGCGCTATCCTTTTGCCAACTGATGATCGCGCCTCCCACGGGCGTGTTCGTGGGCGTTTGTCCTCTTTCGGAAAATTCTTTCGTTCCACCTAGTGCATGGAAATTTCCACTCTCGAAGGCAACAAGGGCGACTACGCAGCACTCTGGTGCAGCTCGTTTCGCTTGTCTGGAATATTACAGATAAATAAATGGACAGGTTACTGCTATACTTACATTACACGTATGAACATTTTTTTATTAGCGAATCGGTAGAAACAGCGTCTCCGCAAACAAGTAATAGTAACATTTCTCGCCGCAAATCCCACCAGGGGCACTTGCTTCAGAGCTGTGAGTGGTACGTCGTGAGAAGCGGTGAAATTGAATGCGAGGCACCGTAGCCACGTGATGATATAACCTTTAGTTCTTCGTGCGTGTGTGCATAGTCTGTGCGATTAAGCTCATAGATGAATCGTGCCGCTCGCTGGCGTTGTTGCGTGAGCACTGCTGCTCGGCAAGAGGAAACGCGGTGGGCGGACCCGCTTTTCGCCGCGGGCGTCTGTCAGTCAAATTGATTGACGCGCGAACTCTGGCACAAACTCGTTGATTCTGAAAAGGCCCCAGTTCAACTCGTGACTGTCAAGTGTTTCATGCGGTAGACGCTACTCAGCAGCTTATTTGCATATAAAATAATTTGTTAAGCTTGCACTACTTGCGCAAGGCTGGGGCCATCGGAGGAGCTTGTGATCACCTAGCTACTTCAAGCTTTTTACGTAGCTCGTCTACTCAGTCTGCTTGGTCTGCTTTGGTGTAATCACCGTGTCAGTTCGGTCTCAGTATTGATGCTGTTGCTTAGGAAGGTCTTAACTAACATGATAATGAGTGGTGTTTTTAATTGTTAATGTTTTATTGACCAAGGCACTAATTAGGTACATGTGTAATTAGCATTATATAAATTAGCACGATCCGAATTAACACGTCCTCGGTGAGTAAGGTCTTGATTATCTTTGTTTTAATTACACGTTCCAAATTATCGTCGTGTTAATTAGCATTAATTGATAATATTTTAAATACCGCGCCATTAATTACGCAGGTTTTTTTCGCAAGGTCCTGAATAGTACAGATGTAATTAGCGTAATCCTAATGAACACGATTCTAATTAGCACGTTCATAATTAGCGTCGTGTTAATTAACACTACTTAATAATGACTTAATTACAACGACATTAATTACACCGGTTTAATTTGCAAGGTTCTGAATAGTACAGAGGTAATTAGCATAATCGTAATTAGCACGATCCGAATTAACACGATCTCGGCGAGTAAGGTCCTGATTATCTTGGTTTTAATTACACGCTCCTAATTAGCGTCACGTTATTTATCATGATCTCAATTACCTTGTTCTTAGCTTTACACGACTTCATTAGCATGGTCTTAGTAAGACGTGGCTTAGTTATCTCGACCTTAGCAAGATTTGGCCTAATCAGCTTTGTCATAGCATGTCCTGACTTAGCTAGGTATACCGCCCAGCCAATTAGCTAATCAGGCGGGCGCACGTGCTCTGGGACCGAGCAGACGATGAAGAAGAGAACGACGAGGGCACGCGCCGGCCGAGCAACGCGCTAGAATATACAGGCCGACCATGGTGATTATACGCGTGGCCTCGGCGATTAGCTCTAGCGGTGGTGCTGTAAGGCGCTCGGTCGGAACTGATCTCGGAGGCCACGGTGCTGATTATTCTAAAGGATACTTGCTGCAGATATAAACGCTTGAAAATGAATTCAAACGGCCCGCGCACATAAAAAATATAGTTAGTAGAGCTTTGTGCCACTTTTCCTGCATGGGTGCACGTCTGCATTCAGTGGAACGACAAACAAATGAAAGAAGGTGCCTCTAGTTTTACGACACCACCCAACCTTCTCGACCGCCCTTGACGTGACGCCGCGTTCCATCGTAACCAATGGAACGGAGCGCGCGCTGAGGGATGGATTTCACCTTATCGTACTATTAGCTTGTTCAAAAGGGGGTGTCGCCAGAGCTCGGAAAGATACCGAGTTTCGCCTAACTCGGGCCATCCTGCATAGCACCCCTGGACTTATTAACTATTAATAAAAGCAACTAGCCCAATACCTCAACCTGCTGACAAATATGCACTTAATGCACGAGTACAGCGGACATATCAGACTGTCCTCGTTATATTAGAGACATCGGAAAGTTGCTTTGTTGTTGAGATCAAAAGAGCGACAATTGTTGACTTAGTTAAGATTGGTCTAAAATTTATTGTCGGCTACGCGCATTCCTTAGGTCTCGTTAGCTTGTGTACGACCACGAAGTACTGTACTAGCTTGTTCGAGCGTTACTCTGCAAACGCCGACGTGCAGTCGCGTGGCAACAGTACCTAATACGCTTTCTGCCGTCCTGTACATCGAAAAGCTCTAAACAGTGATTGATCGGTAGAAACGACGAAGCTTTTCGCCAAAGTTCGTGTTCGCGGATTAGGTGTCATCTCGGTTAGGATGGCGTTTATCTGAACTATTATTTGAGGCATAGCGTTCTTAAGCACAGTTCGAACGAATGATCCATGGGATGCTAGCAATGTACGCGCAACGATTAGTCCCATTTGTTCGGTGCCCTCCATCCTCGTAGTTCTCTGTCGCGCTGCTGGGAGTTGTCGAGCACGGTAACATTTTCCAGTGAAACGGTGGGCCTCAAGTAGTTCACGTCGCTGTCGTCGCCAGCCGTCTGCGTCTGCGTGGACGTCCCTTGGCTCCCGTCGGTCTCCGTGGTCGTCATCGTCGAATCGCTGCACGTCGAGGTCGTGTTAGACCACACGCTGGCGTACTCGTACGTGGAAACTGAAGGCAGGTCGTAGATGATCTTGTTCTGCTCGTGGTTCGACTCCAACGGGGCGTCCCACTGGGACTTGGCGCGCCTTACTGCCAGGGAGTTGGGCGCGATGCAGTCCTTGCCCGAAGGAGCGCTTATGGGCCGCCCGAACAGTCCCATCTTCTGCAAAGCAGCCGCCGCAGTCGAAAACGTCTCGATGCGGTCGAGGCGCATGACAGTTTTCTCGTTGTCCTTGGCGGCGGCCTCCTTGTCCGCGTCTTTGTTTTCCGGCTTCGCTGGTGGTCCGGGTTGTGCGATGGCACCCGTAGATGGAGGAACCCTCGGTGAAGCCTTGCCTGCATGACGATGCTGCCTATTCGATTCGTTCTTGTCATCCTTATTTTCCTGAAGAGCATCGTGGAACTCATTGTCAGCAGTGGGAGTAGGAAGACTTGCGGTGCCCCCTGTTCCGCGACGGTGCTTAGGACGCCGCCTAGCGGCCCTCTGTTCTTCCTCTTCAGCCCGCTGCTGCTGCTGCTGCTGCATTTGCTGCTGTCTTCGTTGAAGCAGGAGCGTCGGGAACACCGCGTCCTGGTTCGAGGAACTAGTGGTGGACGGTAAGAGACCGCCATGAAGGTCAGGCATAAACAGCGGATCCTGCGACTGCGAGTCGTCGTCTCCAGTCTCAATGATGATGAGCGTCGGCATCCTAGGAGGAAAGGGCCCCACGGGTCCGCCGAACGGCATCCCCATTGGGCCGCCGAGGTTGATGGGACCTCCGCCGAAGGGGCTTGGCCCGAAAGGTCCGCCGCCCATGCCGAAGAACTGGAAGGGACGCAACGGGTCCGGCTGGTCGTAAAGGCTCAACGGCGGGTGACTGTGCTGGAACAGGGGCATCCTCTGCCTCGGTGGCATCTGCGCGTTAGCGGTGCGGAACGGCTGTTGGAGGCCAGCATATCCCGGTGGCGGATCCTGTTGCTGGTTAGGTACGGCGCTGGTGAAGTTCGGCTGTGCCTCGCCGAACGCATCCGGCAGCGAAGGCGCTGAGGTGTCCGGCATGCTCATGACGATCGGGTTGACGGTAGAGCTCCGCGGATAGTCAACGTTGGCGAGCTCGGCCGGCGGCGCTTGATAGCGCATCTGGCGTCCCGTCTCCAGGTTGACGGGTATCCCCGTGGCGCCCGGGAAGTCTCTCATCGTTTGAGGCTGCGGCTGCGAGCCGTCGGGTGCGGGACCCACGCCGGGATAAGGAGATGGAGGCATGGCGTTCATGTTTGCCGTCTGATACGTGCCGTCTGGTTGCTGAACGACGCAGGTCGGCTGAAAGGCAAGTGATGGAAACTGCCGCTTCAGCAAGCGTAGAAGGAAAAAAAAAACGATGCAAAAATAAGTGGCATGAAAGAAGCTGTACTGTAGAGCGAATGCAGGTGCCACTTGTGGAAGCGACACTAAGCGAGCTCCTGGGTACGGCTACCTAACGGCTCAGAAAGGCTTCAGCGCTCCGTTTGGTTCAATAACCATGTCCGATAAATGCAATAGTATAAGACTTTCTTACTCTGACCAGTGTTTGCTTTCTTTAAAGCTCGTACACCGTGACCGACCAAGACTATTCCGGCAAGGTGCTTGGGATGAAGAATTCTGTGTATTGCAAAGCATGCAACCGTATAGTAATTCAAGATTTTTGCTTCGTCACGATTACTAAGTAAAACATCACAACGCTTACTTATTAGCGTCCAAATACTTTTATGTGTTCGGGCACTACCTCCTGTACTTTGCATCGTTTTTCTTTTATTTATGAAGCGGCAGTTTCCTGAAGGATTCAAACGCTACACGTTGCGGTAAACTCAAAACAGGCGTTTTATTTGACATTTTCTGGAAATATACGAGGACATTTTTTTTTGTCCCACAGAGAGACTGACAAGACGAAATCATCAGACACTATAAGCCAGACGGAGCTAGCTATAGCCTTTCTGCTGCCGACACCGAAGCTAGGGGGCCGTACACAGAAAGAGCATAACACCTTTGACATCTTAAACACCAGCACTTCAACAACCGTTATCTTTTCTGCGTTATCTGTGGAAACACATGCACTGACTGCAGGGTCTTATATAACAGTGATAGGAGCACACTCCAAAGAACGAAAAGAGTACCTGTGGGTGTTCTTGCTGAGTCCCGGCTAGCAATTTACATAACTCTCTTTAAAGAGACACGTGAACTCTCTTAGGCGAACATTACACTCTTTTGGAGAGGCGCGACTTTCTAAAGGAAAGTTAACATGTTCCTTTAAAGACTAGTTCTGTGAATGGCGAGTCATTTCTAACAAAGATGAGTAGGAGGTACTCTTTTTCCTGCACTGCAGTATGAGTATAGAAATGGTGTCATAGAGACAGATATAGCGCCCCTGTGAGCCTCGTATAAGTGTCATACGGTGCCAAATGAAATCATATTGCTCATATATGAGAACATATGACATCTGTATGAAATCATGTGAATTTTGTACACCTCGTAAGCTTTCGTTTTTCTTTCTCAGAAGGCCTTTTTATAAATCTTCATTCCGAAATCTACAGACCAACGAAGCCGCTGATTTAAAAGTACACACAGAGTTATGTTCGTAGCAAGGACGAAGAGAACACACACACACACACACACACACACACACACACACACACACACACACACACACACACACACACACACACACACACACACACACACACACACACACACACACACACACACACACACACACACACACACACACACACACACACACACACACACACACACACACACACACACACACACGCACGCACGCACGCACGCACGCACGCACACACACACACACACACACACACACACACACACACACACACACACACACACACACACACACAGAGGAAGGAGCATCACAGGCATTCGCGCTGAGCAATACAGCCTCTCATGTCGTTTTTTTTTTTGCTTGCCTTTACTTGGGAATCATGCGAAACGCGGCTACCGTGACAGCCATATCAAGAAGGAAGCACTATTTTCGCACCCACATTCTATACGACGGTTGTATGTCCACATTCTGCTTCAGAAGTACACTTAAAGGCAGTCATTCGAGCAGCCATAATCACAGCATGTTGCATGTGTGGTATACTACACATTCGTGTAGTGTAGTATATCACATGTCTATTTCTTCCATCTATTTCTTCTTCCTCCTCCTACGTATTTCTAACTGGCCACACAACCGTTTCAATGGAGCTCTCATTTTCAGCAGGTGTCGTCACACAATCTTGGACGTCACAGAACGTTGGACGTGTGGTATACTGCCCATTAGTCTAAGTTACCGCACGTGTATTTCTTACTCCTCCCCCTACATAATTCTAGCATGTCCAACAACCGCTTCAATAGCGCTCTCATTTCCAGCAGGAGATAACTGAAATTTCTGAAGAGATTTCGATCGTCTCCTGCCGTTTTCGTTTTGTCTTTGTTAATTTCCTTTTTCAGTAGCCTAGCTGTCGAAGTAAATATCAGCTCTTATAAGCTGCTTTCGAATGTCACTTCAAGATCCCGCGGCTAGTGTGCTCTCCTTCAACGCGGCGAGCAGAACATGTTACAACGCTAAGGTTCCTGTACTCTTTCTCGTATATCTCGTCTCGTTACCGGGCGCCGTAAAAAGATGACAGCGCAGATGGCGGCTCGGGATCGTCGTGTCGATTCTGTTCGCGTAAATCTCGTTTTTCACGGGTTGTCCCATCTGTCCCATTCCCCCCTCTCCGACAGTGACGACGATGGAATGCCGAAAAAGCTTAGCGAATGTATTTTCATGTGTTACTCTTTTACCCCTCCCTGTTCTGTGCTGTCACTTACGCTGTTGGCCTTGACGAACCCAAAATAAGCCGTCATGCGTAGAAATCGCACTGAGCCAACGCGCAGCCGCAAAACAGCAAATTAAATCACCTTCATCAGTGTAGATGTCGTTAGACCTTTGAAAAAATCGCACAACCATGTAGAGCTCGCTCATGGCCTGGCGTATCAAAGATATTTTGAACTATTGGTAGCGCAAATAATTTGACACACTCACAACTTTGGGTACGCATACGACAAGCGCAAACTCACGCTAAGAGACAGGGCGTGCAAAGACGGACACAAGAGAGAAGTCAAGACAAATCAAACGCCGACCAACAACAGAAGAGGCGCACAACGGCGGAAAAGATAGGTTTGCCTATTGCTTGGGCAAGCGCAGATAGGTTTTCGTGCCTTCTTTCTTTTCCACCGTTGTGCGCCTCTTCAGTTGTTAGTCAGCGTTTGTGGTGTCTCGACACCTCTCGTGCGTCCGTCTTTACACGCCCTGTCTCTTTAGTAGTACGTTCCGGCAGGCTAGTTGGTTCATTGCGATAAACTTTCTTAAACTGCGCGAGAAGACGAGGACACAAGTAAAGAAACTGGTGTTCTGGTGGTGTTCTGGCGCTCGTGGTGTTCTGGTGTTCACTCTTTGCTGTGATGCGCCCCATATGCTTCTCTCCTTTGGTATTGTCGCTTTCGGCTGCCCGTAATTTTGTTATTTATGCGAAAGCCTTAGATGCCTCATCAAACACGAAATTTGACCGTCGGCGTCCCGAGGCGTCGGGGACGAGTGATGCCAAAAATCATCACATGATGACGCCACCATATGACGTCAGGATGACGTCACAGATCATCAGAACTTGTGACGACATTGTGGCGTCATCATGGCGTCGCTGTGACGTCGCGTGACGTAACGTCATCACACTGCACTGTCGCTTGGTCAAATGTGGTCCGATCACGAAGGCAATGCAAAACCAAGTGAGGTGCCTCCTATCTTGGAAGCAGTGTTAAACAATGCTGGGTGCAGAAAGCTTTCGAAGGGTGGCGGGCAGGATCAATACATCGACTGTGAGGAAAAAGAAGACGGCTTTCGCCTACCAGTAGTCTTAAGTAAATGTACAAGGGACCCTGTGAGTTCCTTTGTTCTTGTTATCCGGGTGAAGGGGCCAGTCAAGCTGCGAAAGACAGTTTTTGTTCCTTCACACCTAACCACATCTATGTGTACCCTTATGTTCCCGTCATGTGGTTCAATATACTAAACTCAACCCTACTCAACGATGACAGAGGCGAAGACACAACACAGGCGCTGACTTCTGAAGTCGGCGCTTTTGCTGTGTACTCTCCTCTGTCCTCGCTCCATTCGCGATGTGCCAACATGTGTCGGTGTCATGGGTCAATGATACACATTTACCGACGGCTAATTCGACTTCAATTTACGCATTCTGCAGTTAATCGCGTGCGACTATCACTCACCGGCTGCTGCAGCTGAGAGTCCGACGAATTGGCCGCAGCCCTGCGGACCAGCATTGGTACAATCAAACAAAGGTTTATGGCCACGATTCCGGCTCCTAGGAACAGAAGGTAGCCCCAATCGTGCCACACGGTCCTTGCGAAGGCTGCGAAGCAGATGCACGTGACATTTATCTTTTAGATACAGCCTAAGAAGAAAATAGCCGTTTGATTCTCTTTAACAGCGAAGCACTTAAAGGGACACTAAAGGCAAACATTAAGTCGACGTTGATTGTTGCAATAACGTTGCAGAAACCTCGTAGCGCTTGTTTCGTGCCAAGGAAATGCCTATTTTGAAAGAAAATCACGTTTTAGTGGTATGCACGGCGTTAGCGCACTTCAAATCACCCGCCTGAACGGGTCTTCTGGCGTAGCAGTTGCCATGCCCAACGTTGCCCGCCTTTACTGCCTGGCTGCCGAAGCTACGGTTTCTTGCGCAACAGTGGCCATCAACCTTGCCAAGACGCAGCCACGGGCCACTCCGAAACTGTATATTTCACTGTAACGGAGCTTAGCTTGGCCAGCAGCAGCAGAAGTAGAGTATCGACAGGGCGAAAATAGCGAGATCCAAGCACACACAGCAGTACGCGATACCGAAACTACCACTGAGACGCGCAGCTCGGCGAAAACAGAACTTTTGAACCATTCGCGCCGTTCACCATGGTAGCGTCAAGAGGTTCTTTTTTCCATGAATCAAACAAAAACGAACAAGCAGCATTTATTACGTCTTGTGATGCATGGAAGGTTCTTTTTTTATTGAAACTAGTTTGATTAGTAGTGGTTAATTGTATTCGGGACACTTTGACGTCATCGGGATCATTTCCAAAATGTCCCACTCGTGGCGCACATCGTGTCCTACATTTACCTTAATTTCTCGATTACTAGAGCACTGCTGTTCATACTAGTGACGTTTTAGACGTTCTCACACATTGACCTTTCGCTCTGACATAAATTGTTATTTGCCTTTAGTGTCCCTTTCAAGGGACACTAAAGAGCAAAACGATTTTTCTCGCATTAGTAAAGTAGTCTTCCACGATACCAAAAACACCACGCTTGCTGCGAGAAGACGCTTAATAAGCGAGAAAACGCGCAAAAAGAAAATACAGGTGGCGACGCCACCTTGGAATTCCCGCACCATTTGCCGTGACGTCACATATTTTTGACGGCGCCTGCTTGGCCCTACGTAGTTCCTAATCGGTTAAATCGAAGTACATTGTCCTCTGATGGGGCCAGAGAAAAAAACCAACGTGGTTTCATCCAGTCTGTTTAATTTGTGTCCTCGTTGCTTTGCTATCTTGTTTACGTTCCACAATTAGCTTTTCTAGGGCGAGTTGGCACTTACTGAAGGACATGGTGTTGTAAAGGGGCAAAACTCGAATATAAAGAGTAAGAGGCCGACTCCCCTACTTCTTTTTGCCTCTTGGTGTTTCTTTTTCGAGTTTATCGCAACACTGTCATGTCCTGCTTTCGCTCCAAGATAATATATTTGAAATAAAAGACATATGAAATAGATATATTGGGCACGGATGTATTCTTTGCCGAAGAATAGGTTATCCGAACCGGCATGATATAAAACGAGCTCAGAAGAAGAAGAAGAGCTGGAGCACTTTTCAAGGCCTCCGATAGATGCCAAGAACAAAAAAACGCTGCCGACACCGCAGAATAGTGCGCCTTTTGCCAGGAAGGACCACTCGCTCTCCAAGTCTAGTCATCGCCATTACGCCCATGCGACGAAGGATGGCACCGACGGAAGCAAAATGATGATGTTAATTTTATCGCAAAATATTGCTATACCGTAGATTTGAATTTTTTTAGACTTCTTTTACGAGCTAATTCAAGCCGAAATAAACTGTTTCAATATATAATAGACAAACACAAAGTTTACTTCTGAATACCGACGATAGCGGGCTGTATAGGTTTTAGCCGCAGTATAGATTTGAGGTATTTAGGGGACGAGAACACACTGGCAAAAAATTGTTGGAGCAGGCCCGCCCATATTGTCAGTAGCAAAAAAGTGCGTTTTTCTCAGTTTCAGTTAAAGTGCGCTTGGCTCTTTTTCAAAAAAAAAAAAAGAACGCCAAATACCGAAATATTTCAATATCATACAGAACGGTTCCGTAGGTATACCCAATTTCTGTGGCACACAACCTTTTCAGGCAAAAACTTGCGCCATTTAGTGATTTTTAATAATTTTATAATCATTCCTCTCAATTACGTTACTCAATTTTTAACTGAACTTATGCTGTGATGTCATATCTATCATCAACATTGATTAGAACTGTTGACTTTGTACACATTCCATTGCGAATCATTTATTTTTAATTTCGAAAGATTTCTTTTTAATTTCGCGCAGACCGGAAGTAGGTGGCAGACCGCAAGTCACTGCTTAAAGGGGTCATGAACCACTTTTCCAAGTAATGATCTAATGGCCTCAATATCGGAGTGTACTGCCTCCCGAATCGATTGCCGCAAAAATTTCTCGAATCCATCAAGAATAAGCGGAGTTACGGGGGTTTGGCGCACGCTCCCAGCGCTTTCTCTCTTTTCTCGTGCCGACGAGCGCACTGGAAGCTAGACAGGGAGGGATGGCATGGGGGAAAGAAGCTACGCCAGCGCGCGTCATGAAACGCGATCGCTCTCGCGCTGTGATTCGCTTGCGCGAGTGCGGCTACCGTGTACTGAGGAGTGCGGCGCCGGCAAGTGGCGGCACCCCGCGGCAAGAAGCGCATCTGATCCGAACGCCGCTCTCGATTTACGTCGGCTATCGGCCAATAAGCATGCTATGTCTCTTGCGACGTACAGCGGACAGACGCCCCGCCCACCGACGAGAGTGAGAACCGGCCTCTGTTTGAAAAGAGGGTGCCTGGGGAAACGGCAACTTCGCGCTCCGCTTGTGGCCATTACGCGGCGCGCACGACTGTAATATTTGGCAGAGCAGTTCATAGCCGTGTCCGCTTTCCGCAGGATGTGTTTTTTCAATCAGCCCAAGGGGTGCTTCATGACCCCTTTAAGAAAAAAGAGTGCCAAAACTGATTCACACATGCGACTAACACCGGTAGCACGATCGTTTGCGACTGGCGACCAAAAAGCGACTCAAGGCGACTGATGTTCACACCTGCGTTGCGACCTATACCCGTCGCCACAAGGATTCCACGTCTGCTTGCGGATGGCTCACATTGCTATTGCCCCTTTAGGTAAGCTGACGTCCTGTTCCTGCGCATGTGATTTGTTCAGAGGTTTGCGACTGAAGTCGAGCGACTGAAAAATCGAACAACGAGTGACTGAGCCAAAGAAATCGCTTTGCGACCACATGCGGCACTTTGCGACTAATTCCGTCGCGAGACCGGTGCTAGTCGAAGATGTGAACGAGCCTTGACTCGCTGATCGTCAGAGTAAAATCTTTGCACTTACTGCATTTTTCGTCGCTGTTATCGCCGCAGTTGTTGTGGCCGTCGCATGCGAAGTTATCGGCGACGCAACGCTGATTGGCGCACCTGAACTCGCTGAAACCGCAGAACTTATTTCCGGCTGGGCAAAAAAAGAAAAAAAAATTAAGTTCAAAAGTCGTTCTGCCATAGGGCGCTATGGAACTGCAACATTGCAAGCAGCATAAAACGTAAACCCTACAAGCCGACTAGGGCATTCGGCACTACGGGTCTACGCGATTCGATATGCAACGGCATGTCCCGAATATTTCATCAGTTCCGGACTATTCTGTTATGCGTTATCTTGCGTTCACTTTCTCAAGGACGCGAGTTAGTCGTCACGCGTACGAGTTTCAACTTGCCTGCATCGTACCTCAGGAAGCACGTTATAGAGAAAAAGAAACTGATGTACCGAAAATTATATTCAGTGAATCTGTACCGCGAGTCCTAAACTAATTCGGAATCATAAAGGTTTGTTTGTCTAAGATGGGGTTCTCAAACACGCGGCCCGCGGGCCGCATGCGACTTGCGGACCTGTCGCTAGCCGCCCGGCCCGCACATGACTGTCTTCGCCCTACATTTGTTTTTTTCTTCTTGAGTATATTCATGAGCTGCAGAGACGTGAAAGATCTCAAGCATTTTTTTTTTCGTGATGCGCCCCGTGTGGTCACCACATTAAAGTGTGCCCGTGGAACAAAAACTATATTTCAGAATGAGTGCCCAGACTTCAGTCACCCTGGAAATCACTATTGCTATTTTCCTCGAAACATGACGTCAAATTCTCTTCAGAAAATACCCGTATATGAGATACGGGAAAGGCCTTCTTTCAAGTAGCAACGTTAGCTGATATTTTGTTCAAACTTCACGCTACGCCCCCCCTCCCCCTCATCCCCCGCCTCCCACTCAAGCCTTCTTCGCTGTCCCGGCCCCTGCGGGAGACAATTTCGGGAATGCGGCCCGCCAGCTGAAGTGAGATTGAGACCCCTGGTCTAACAGTAAAAAAGACACGAAAAAGCGAGATATGGATCGTATGTACATAAATTCAAGAAAACCAAAGAGGGCAAAACGTTGGGGAAAGGTGGCGGCTCGAAGTGATGAAAACTCACTGGATGCAATAATAATAATAATAATAATAATAATAATAATAATAATAATAATAATAATAATAATAATAATAATAATAATAATAATAATAATAATAATAATAATAATAATAATAATAATAATAATAATACTTTATTGTACACATCCATAATAAGTACAAAGAAACGGTCCTGTCGAAGTCTCCGAAGGCTTGTGTAACTAGGCCCGGCAGAGCCGGTTACAGCGATGTGGTTAAAAGGTCATAAAATAACTTTTTTGTTTTTGTTTTTTGCCAACGAAGAAACGGATAATAGACACCAGTGCTTGTTTACTGGCAGTAGTAAAAAATAGAACAAAGAGGAGACAAGAGCACGTATTACATAGAAGTAGACCATACCCAATGTAATTTCACATCTCAGAGAATAATTTCTTCGACTGCTTTTTTGAAACTCCATAACAATTTATGGAGTTTAACGCCCCAAAACCACGATATGATTACGAGGGACGCCGTAGTAGAGGGCTCCGGAAATCTCGACCACCTGGGGTTGTTTAACGTGCACCATATAAATGTACACGCTCCTCAAGCGTTTTCGCCTCCACCGAAAACGCGGCCGCCGCGGCCGGGATTCGATCGCGTGACCATCGGGTCAGCAATAAATCGCCGCACAGAAAGTGCAGATGGAGCAAACGCCCCCACAAGATGACTTGTCCTGGTCAAAGCTCTCGAGAAGTCGAGTCTTCACTCGTCGAAACGCTGCATCCAATTCCTGTACACTCTGAGAAAAACAAAAAGGGAGTACGTGTGATTCCTTTCATTGACCCTTATATGACTCTTTCTAAAGAGGCACGTTAACTCTTTTGTGGGTCACACGACTCGCCGAAGAGAGTATAATGATTTCCAAAGAGAGTTCACGTGTCTCCTTAAAGAGTCATATGCGTGGCAAGCCAGAACTCTCAAAAAGGAGTCAAAGGACTCTTTTGTTTTGTTCTTCTTAGAGTGTTGGAGTGCACCTAACTCGGCTCGTTGGTACATGTTTAAAACGGTAACAAACACCGTTATACACGGGACGGTAAAAAAAAAACGATAGACTTATGTGTCTTGCGCTGCTTGTTCCTGCATCAATCAGTTTCCTATCCAACGTTTCCTGTCCAACGATTTCTCCTCCCCTATGAGTAATAAAAGGCACACAGCACCGCAAATAAGCCAGTGCGCGCCAGATTCTTCCTAACCCTATTGATACCACGTCACTTTTTTCTTTCTTATTTAAGGTCAAAGCCTTATATGGCTCACGATTAAAGAAAATCCGGCGCCCAGCGTTGAGAACACTAATGGTACGTCAAGTGCGGCGCATAGCCTTCGTCGGCTCACAGTTAAATTTAGTTAAAGATAACTCCCGGGCCGTACTCGGCTTCGTCGGTTCACAATTAGAGTTAGTTAAAGATAAATCAAATACGAATTAAAGTGAATCAAAGTAGCAGGTATGTGGCAAGTGATTAGAAACGATTATTAAGTGCGCAAGGTGTAAAGCTACTTAGTTAGTTAGCCAGTTAGTTGGTTAGTTTGTCCGTCTGTCTGTCTGTATATATGTTTTATTGCGATAGCAATTATATGGACACTCACGGCTGATTTTTGCCGTCGCCGTCTGTCGACGCCGTCATGTCCCGGATATGTATATATATAAAAAAGGCACAAAGAAAAATAAAGCAGAAGAAAAAACTACTGAAGTACCCAACCGCGGATTTGAACGAGCAACCCCACGCTCCCCAACGCGCTGCGTTAGACAACTCAGCTACACGCCATGTATGCGTCGGCGAAATAACGGCGAGCTATTTATATACACCATGTACCGCTGGTGGTAAGCAAATCTCGGAGGAGCGTGAGCGCGTTTTCTATAACGCAATGCTCCCAATTTTCTTTCAATTTGAAAACTGCCCTTGAGTCGCGCACGACAAAGTGGCCCTTTTCTGTATCCACTCGTGATGTGGAAGAAAAAAAAAGAAAGAACACCGCGGACACCTTGCATGAGACGCCCCCGTGTGGCTGGAGACGCATGGGGTAACTCCACGCGCCACAGTTTAAAAGAAATAAAAATATCTAAGAGCGTCTGATTCTCTATTGTCAACACTTGCAGACGCAGCGCTCCTAATTTTCTTTCATTTCGAATACTGCCCTTGAGACGCGCACGACAAAGTGGCCATTTTCTGTACCCACTCGGGATGTGGAAGGAAAAAAAAAGACAAAGAACACCGGGCACACCTCGCATCAGACGCCTCCTGTGGTAGGAGACGCAAAGGGTCACTACACGCGCCGCAGTTTAAAAGAAGAAGAAATATCTAAGAGCGTCTAAATTGTAAATTTCCCCACTTGTATTAACCGCCGGTTTCATGGCCAATTCCCCGTAGTGGGTAAGAGCCAAGAATTAAGGGCCAAGCAAGCAAGCAGGCGTCTGATTCTCCATTGTCGACACTTGCAGCGTGTTGCTCAAGCACATAGGCGTAACAACTGGGACAGTTGTTAGTTCACGCTTGCCCTGTGCATGCCTGTGCGTTCATTTAGGGCGTCCTTCTTTGTGCTTCAGCGGCACGCTGCAAGTATCGGGCTGCTTCTGGTTCTTCGTGTGACATTTCGATTTCTTGCTATCGCATTCATTTCTTCGCCCTTGGGGCGAAGCTGTGACTTTTTTTGTTTGTTTGTTAGAGTTTATTGGCGCAAAAGCGACTTGGTTTATGCTGCATGCGCTAAAAGCAATGTGCAGAAAAGAAATCAAAGTTGAATTAATACACGCGAAATAAAAATAACACGTGACTACGCTCACACGCGCTACCTCCCAGTGATCCTCTTTGAGGGCGCTGCTTCCTGATGCGTGTTGCAGTCTGATCACGTGTCATTTTTCAAATTTCGCAGGCCTTCTTTATTAGGCAAAAAAAAAAGCGAGCACGCAATTAGTATGCTGTTAAAAATAGCGCAATTATATGTCATTTGCACACGCCTACATATGCCTCATTGGCATTTTAATGATTAGGTGAGTACTTGTCGAGTTAGAAGCATAATTTGGATCAATTAACTAAATCTCATTCTAGAAAAAAAGAATAGTGGCTACTACAGTATACTGGGGGCAATAAGAACTAGGTGTGCTTCGCGTAACGACGTCCCTCTTTTTTTTTTTTATTCTTGCAGCGCGATATTAGGGACACCCTGTATATTTGCTCAAATGACTCAGCAAGCTGTAGTTCGACCCCGCAAGCATACAACAACGAATTCTGCCTATGATGCGCATATCAGCACAGCATAGGGTGAACTTCGTTTCGATAAAACTGACGTCTGTACTTTAGCGTTTGTGCCGACGCTACGTCGGAGCATAAGCGATCCCTTCAGGCGCCAATGCAATCGACATGCGTGGTAAGCCCACGACATACACACATATCAGTATACACAGACTCGTTCATCCCCCTCGTAACGCTTGGCTCCGAGCCAAAAAAAAATAATACTGCATAGACAGCACCTCGCTGACTGCTTTGCATGCAATCGATCCCCGCAATGCGTGGGATCTGCCGGAATATTTTTCGTCGCTTTGGCTTTGCCAGTGCAAGATGAACCGATTCGACTCCCGCGGATCTAAACGGCTGCCGCGAAACCGGAGTTGATTTAATAATAACATCTGCCGTTTATCGTCCCAAAACCACGATATGATTATGAGAGACGCAGTAGTGGAGGGCTCCAGAAATTTCGACCACCTGGGGTTCTTTAACCTGCCCCTAAATCTAAGCACACGGACCTCAAACATTTTCACCTCCATCGAAAATGCAGCCGCCGCGGCCGGGATTCGATCCCGCGGCCTTCGGCGGAATTGATTTCGCCTGGCTTGAATGGCAGCTGAGCGAGCGAGAAAACACGGAACAGCGTGTGCAGTATAAAAGAATGAACGCGCGCAGAGCGTGTGCTTATGCTTAGGCCGGGCGTGGGAAAAGACAGCCGGCATATTAAAGATCTGCCCAAAACTCGGCGGCATATTCATGGCCTTCCTGTGGCTCGGCCACCGTGCCTCCAGGCACGAGTCGGGGCTAGCGAGGAAAACGTAAGGCTAAACACGGTGTGGGTGAAAGGAAGAGCCCGCGGTATTGCTTTGAGGTCCTATTATAATCATTGTACGGCCTTTGAAAAGAAGCCTGGGGGGTAAAAGTGGAGGCGCGAAAGCGAACGCAAGCCCATGTTAGTGATGGGCAAATTCGAAGCTGCTGTTGAGCTGCGGGAAAACGTTCCACAGCTCGCACGAAGTTGATCGCGCGGTGCTTGCTTTGCTTCAGGTGGAGGTTCACGAGCTCAGAACGCCACAGCAAACTCTGCGGACTACGGGATGAATAGTACAAAGTTTATAAGGTCTTCTTGGTGTTCGTGTTTTTTACTGTTGTTCTGCCTGTGTATCTGTACAACGTGTTTATTATTCGTGCGTTTGTATTGCGATAGCAATTATATGGACAGTCTCGGCTGATTTTTGCTGTCGCCGCCGTCATGCACCGTATATATATATATATATATATATATATATATATATATATATATATATATATAGCGCCAATCGCAGCCATGGCGGTGAGTGTGGAACACTTTTTTTTGCCTGGTGGCGTCACGTAGCACGTGATCTTTTTACGAGCTGGCAGCTGACCAATAATCCCTCGCATACTACCTGAAGGCATTAAGTCTGCCAGGACGAGACCCTCGCTATGCTACGTGACGCCACCAGGCAAAAAAAGAGTGTTCCACACTCACCGCCATGGCTGCGATTGGCGCTGACCAACACTCCTACGTTTAAATCAACATATATACCCCAAAAAGTGGACGGGAGGATGACCGCCGCCGTAGCTCAGTGGTAGAGCATCGGACGCGTTATTCGAAGGTCGCAGGTTCGGTCCCTGCCGGCGGCAAGTCATCTTTTCGTCCACTTTACTTTCTTCACATTTATGTTCAAAATACTACAGATAACACCCCCTATACTTTCCTTGGCGTTATTGTCTGTTAGTTCTCATTAATATTGTGTCTAATATATATATATATATATATATATATATATATATATAAATGCCACAAAGAAAAATAATTCAGAAAAAATTACAGCATATTCACGGGTGAATGATGAAGAGCTTGGGCGAAGCTCCTGAAGCAATCATGGTCTCGGGATCGGCTTCTCGTTGAGCCCGTTTCGCAGCGGCGTCCTTGGCGCGCACCGTCACGGGATGCGCCTGGCTGCCGCCAAGCGAGCGCCCGCCGCTGCGCATCGTTCATGCTCCACCAACAATCCGACACGTACGGCGACGATCCAGGAGAAATGAGAGAGGCGCTCGCTCCCCGCGCGTCCCCGCGCAGCCCGCGCAGCAGCCAATCGGAGAGCAGCGCACTTCTAGCGCCATCTAGTGTCGATTCACACAAGCGCCATATTGCACACAATTCTATTGGACCAACGCCATCTAGGAAATGAGACGAGAAATGGTGACGACGACACAGATTGTGTACAGCGCCATCTAGAATATCGTCCCTGAACTGCAGTTTGTATGTACTTCTATGAGACAGCGCCATCTGCCGTTTACGCCACCCAGAGATACTGCCGTTTACGCCGGACAACGGAGATGTGACAAGGTTAGATAGACTAAGAAGAGCTACGCCCCTAAATCTTTCCGACGCTCGGAATCGAACGAGCGACTTCTCGCTTTCCAACACGCGGCGTTAGATGGTTACGCCACCAACAGTACGTCACGCTTTTTTTTTTCGACGCATTGACGCATGCTCCGGTGCTCGAGGCAGCAGCGTCTTTGTACTGTGTTAACACGTATACGTGCCTGCCGCGTCGATGCAAGATATGCCCCCGCAATCAGACATTCTACGAAACAAGACTGAAACTTGGGCTGCGGGTCCGTCATAAAGTCCCATGAAACGTGGACGAAGACCCCAAGAGACGAAGCGGATGGTCTTGGCGAAGGAGCTTGGCCTCTATCTATCGTGTGCAAAGCGCTTCTCAAGTCACTTTTGCCGCAGTACTCTGTTGTCATGCAGAAAAGCGCCATAAGATTAGGAAGGGGCCACTAGCGGTCACGGGGCACAATACACCTGGTTCATAATTACACACACGCGCATGAACCCTATATTTACGAGTACACGTATGATCGTTGACGTCTAAAAACTTTACTGGCAATCATTCAGAGCTGTTCATGACGTCGCTGCGACCCTGAGAAACACTAAATCAAAACGTATGGCAACTTTCTTTTGTCGCATACTAAATTTCCATGTTTTCTGGTGATACGAATTTCGGATGATACGAATATTTTTCGTAACCCCGCGAGATTCGTATCACCGAGTTTTTACTGTAGATGGCGCGATGTGCGCGCGCTGCACGCTTTAAAGATCGTCGCCCCGCTCCTGCGAACGCCGTTGCCTTCGCCTACAGGGCGTGGTCGCCTTCGTGCGCTTATCTCGAGGAAAGAAGGGGGCGGCTGGGGGGGGGGGGTGGTGTGGAGCGGGCGGTTGTATGTCTTGTGCTTTCCCCGCGATGTCCGCGCTGAAGTCACAGAGCGTGCGAAGGTCACTTCACTCGCTCCAGCGGCCGCGTTGGCGAAAGGAGCGCGCTGTTCAAAAAGAAATAAGTAACAACTGTGACAGTTAGTTCGCGCTCGTCCTGTGTGTACCTGCTCGTTCGTTTCGTGCGTCCTGCTTTATGTTTGAGCAGTGCACTTCAAGTGTCGAGCTGTGACGCATAAAAAATACACCATCTCCCGCTAAAGGGAACCATGAGGCGATGCGAAGCCGGAGCACTTGCACGACCGCGTTCCGTTGGCGTTCGTTGGGCATGCTACCGACCTCGCGTCGTGGAACGCGAAGAGGGACGCTACACGCGTCGTATCTTCCATCTAGCCTGGCCGTTAATTCTCACAGGGCGAGCGGGGAACGCGGTCGACAGGCGGGCGAGAGGGGGGCAGCGTGGGAGAGGAGAGAGAAGCGGAGGGGACGCGCATGCGCTCGAGCTCATCGCGGCGTTGCGCAGGAGAGAATTTCGGCATGTTTAGCCCGCGTTTCAAAGGAAGAGTGGAAAGGGGGAGGGGAGAGGGGAAGGGGAGAGGGAAAGTGGAGAGGGGAAGCGGAGAGGGGAAGGGGAGAGGGGAAGTGGAAAGGAGGTGTGTGGAGAGGGTATGCGCATGCGCAGTAAGGGTGGTCACGCCGCACACCACCACCACCACCACCGGATTGAGCTCCGCCTTTAAGATACTTCGCATCTAATAGTTCGCGCTCGTCCTGTGTGCGTTCTTTTCGTGCGTCCTTTGGCCTCGAGCGACGCGCTGGCAATTTCGAGCTGCTTTCCGTTCTTCGTGTTACATTCCAATTTATTGCTGTCGCATTCATTGCTCCTCCGCTGCGGCGAAGCTGTGACTTTTTTTTTCTGGCTCTCTTAGTTGAGTGATGATTTATTCACAGCAAGTAAAGCCTGTATTGTACAGGGTAATAAGCTACGAGGAAGGAGCCACTACATTTTTGTACGTTTAGACACTTCTTTGTATAATCTACATGCTGCAGCGTTACCGTACAGCTTAATAAGATGACACTTTCACACACACACACACACACACACACACACACACACACACACACACACACACACACACACATATATATATATATATATATATATATATATTCCCACGTGCGTTTCTTATTATCACTTTTCCTGTATTCGGTTTTCGCCCACAAAGACTGTCAGCAATGCTCAGCGCAAAGCGCGCCTCATTGTTCGAGATGCTTCGCGATTATTGTAGATCGTTTTGTTAAGATTGCGCGCAATACGCGAACACTCGAGCATATTCTAGAACTTGCGCGTCAACCACCGATAACGCTGGAATATTCGACGGCAGATGTATAAATGCCGACGTGCTTCACCGCTTGTCAGTTGATAGACGGTCGACGCTCTGTTTGCCGCTATCAGTGTATTGCTTTTCAGTTTCCCGGCCACAAGTTCGGCCAAATAAAGAGTTTCTTCTCTGACGTGCTGACTGCTGCCTTCGTCGACGTCATGACCACGTGACATCTGGTGGAGGTGCTGCTTCACGATCCGGACGCCACCGCGGGGAGCTGACCCAAGCCCAAGCCGCGACGAGGACGACCGCAAGAAAACCCGGATCGTCGAACAAGCCGCGGGCAGAAGGCACTGCAGCCAGAGCACGGGCTCCTTCCCGAAAAAGCCAGGCAGCCGCAGATCCGAACATCGACCACCACGACGATGACCGACCCCGTGGAGCCTGCGCCGATCCTTCTTCGGCAGCCCATGGAGCCGCCAACCTTCCGCGGATCGTCGTTCGAAGATCCGGAAAGCTGGCTCGAAGCCTACGACCGAGTCGCCCTTTTCAATGTCTGGACCAGTGAAGACAAGCTACGGCATGTCTACTTCGCCTTGGAGGACGCAGCTAGAACATGGTTCGAGAACCACGAGCGAACCCTGAAAACATGGGACGTTTTCTGCACCAGGTTCCTGGCAACATTCAACGCCGTCGTCCACAAGGATATGGCCTAGGCTCTGCTTGAAACCCGCGTGCAGCTGCCAAACGAAAACATGGAACTCTTCACAGAAGAAATGAGACTGTTCCGCCACGCAGACGCTGACATGCCCGAGGAGAAGAAAGTTCGCTTCCTCATGCGAGGAATCAAGCAGCAGCTGTTCGCAGGACCCACTCAGAAACCGAAGACCATCCAAGAATTCCTCGCGGAGGCAACAACCATCGAGAAGACGCTCGAGATGCGCACCCGGCAGTACAATCACCGCGCATTTCAAGACGGCGCAGCCGTTCATGCCCTCGGCTCCAAGGACTTGCGCGAAACGATCCGAGCCATCGTGCGAGAGGAGCTGCGAAAGCTCGCACCTTTTGCACAGCCCGAAGTGACGTCGATTGCTGAGCCATGGTCTTCTACGCGAGGAAATCCAACAGTCACTGGGTGTTCCTCAGCCGACACCACCGCAGCTGCAAGCAATGAGCTATGCTACTGCATCCCGACGCAACGCCCCCCCCCCCTCCTCGTCCACGTCAAGACGCTGCGCTGCCCCAGCAGTTCGGCCGCCAGAAGCCGCCGCCACCACCACCACCGACGCCCTGCCGTCCCCCTGTCGCCCAGCGCTATGCACCGCACTACGCGCTAAGGAAGACCGACGTTTGGCGCGCCCCTCACTACCACCCGCTCTGCTACCACTGCGGGGAGGCCGGCCACGCGTACCGCCGCTGCCAGTACCGACAGATGGGGCTACGCGGATTCGCCGTCAACGCGCCGCGCCCGCAGCAAGGCGAACGGCCTCGCGACATCGACGACTACCTCACCGGAACACAGTGGCAAGAACGACGACCTTCCCGATCGCCGTCGCCAGGCCGCCACGTCTCTCCCCAACGCCGACCATACACTGGCCCAACCCGGGGATGTTCACCTAGCCCGTATCCGGAAAACTAAGGGCAGCAACGGATGGAAGTGTGGTTGTTGTACGACGAACTACCGAAGATCCTCCGCCGACGACGTCGACGCCGCGACAAAACCTTCTGAACACGACGCGAACCAGACAGACTCCTGAGGACGAAACCTCGCGTACCGAAGATCTGACGACGCGACATGGAAGCAGCGGAACAAACCGACGCAGCCGTGGTCCGACGCCACGACCTAACCGCAACGCTAAGCGACGAACTAGTGACCTCGACGTTATGATCGACGGCCACAACGTGACCGCTCTCGTCGATACTGGAGCTGACTATTCCGTCATCAGTGGGCCGTACGCCGCAAAGTTGAAGAAAGTTAGGACTGATTGGGAAGACCCCGAAATCCTGACCGCTGGAGGCCGGTTAATAACGCCATCTGGAGTCTGCACAGCAAGAGTCACCATCAATAATCGCACTTATCCTGCGAGCTTCGTAATCTTGCAACATTGCTCCAGGGATGTCATACTTGGCATGGACTTCTTAAACCATCACGACCTAAGAACGACCTGAGTCGTTCTTAGGTCGTGATGCTTCGAACGACCTCAAACCATCACGGCCTAAGTCATCGACCTAAGAACCAAGTCGATAACTCTATCGTCTGAGAAAGCGACACCGCCGGATACGAACCAATGTCAACTTGCCCTGAACGGGCTCGAGGATCAAGTCACCATTCCGGCTAGATCCAGCGTCTTAATTCCCGTCTGCACCGTAAAGGCTGAAGACATCGAAGGTGTCATCGAGAGCGATCAGCGTTTGTTGCTGGACCGTCACATTTGCGTCGCGAGACGCATTGCACGGCTGCATGAAGGAAAAGGAAGCGTGATGGTAACGAACTGCAGCCAGGAATAGACACCTGAGCAAGGGCACGACGATTGCGTACATCGAAGAAATCTTGGCTATAAGCGATGCGTTTGCCTTTTTAGATTCTCACGAAGCTACAACGACGACCCCAATGCCTGAGCCATCCTTCGACGTAAACGCAAGCCTTCCCGCTCGCCAACAGCAACAGCTCCGATGCCTTCTGAAGGAATACAAGGATTGTTTCTCATCGTCATGGCGGGTACGGCAAACGCCCCTTGCTAAACACCGTATCATAACGGGCGAAAATGCACGACCACTCCAACAGAGTCCTTACCGGGTTTCGACGCAAGAGCAGGAGGCCGTTAAGAAACAAGTCGACGAAATGCTACACAACTACATCATCCAGCCTTCAAAGAGTCCGTGGGCGTCACCCGTTGTGTTAGTGAAGAAGGAGGATGGGACCCTACGTTTCTGCGTCGATTATCGTCGCCTGAACTAAATCACGAAAAAGGACGTGTACCCTCTCCCACGTATAGACGACGCCCTAGATCGACTCCACAACGCGAAGTACTTTTCGTAAATGGACCTCAAGACCGGCTACTGGCAAATCGAAGTCGACGACAGAGACCGAGAAAAGACTGCCTTTATAACACCGGACGGCCTGTTCGAGTTCAAGGTCATGCGCTTCGGTCTTTGCTCGGCACCTGCGACTTTCCAACGTGTTATGGACACAGGGCTGGCTGGCTTGAAGTGGCAGACGTGCCTCGTGTACTTGGACGACGTCGTTGTGTTTGGCTCAAGCTTCGACGAACACCTCCGGCGCCTTGAAGCGGTACTTCAAGCGATCAAGACCTCCGGGCTCACCTTGAAGCCCGAAAAGTGCCGCTTCGCGTACGAGGAGCTCTTGTTTTTGGGTCACGTGATCAGCAGGGATGGTGTCCGCCCAGACCCGCGGAAAACAGCTGCCATCACTGCCATCCCGCCGCCCACCGACAAGAAGGCCGTACGCCGATTTCTCGTCTTGTGCGCCTATTACAGACGCATCGTAAAGGAATTTTCACGGATCGCCGAGCCACTAACTCACCTGAAGAAGACAGACGTGGAATTCAAATGGGGAAGGGCGCAAGTAGAGGCATTTCAAGAACTGAAACGACGCCTGCAGACGCCTCCAATACTCGCGCATTTCGACGAATACGCCGATACGGAAATCCACACCAACGCAAGCAGCGTAGGACTCGGCGCCGTCCTTGTGCAGAGGACTGACGGACTGGAAAGGGTTATCAGCTATGCTAGCCGGTCCCTGTCCAAGGCGGAAGCCAACTATTCCACAACAGAAAAGGAGTGCCTTGCCATCATCTGGGCTGCATCCAAGTTTCGCCCCTACATCTACGGCAGACCCTTCAAAGTTGTAAGCGACCACCACGCCTTGTGTTGGCTAGCTAACTTGAGAGACCCTTCAGGTCGCCTCGCACGGTGGAGCCTAAGACTCCAAGAATTCGACATAACCGTCGTTTAGAAGTCCGGAAGAAAACACTCCGACGCTGACTGCCTGTCTCGCGCCCCCGTCGACCCACCGCCGCAGGACGACCTGGAGGGTGACTGTTTCTTGGGAACCATAAGTGCCGACGACATTGCCGAACGACAGCGAGCGGACCCAGACCTCAGGGGTCTTGTGGAATACTTCGAGGGCTGGACCGCCGTTGTTCCGAAGGTATTCAAGAACAGGACTGGCACCGTTTCTCTTGCGAGATGGCGTTCTTCTGAAGAACTTCTCGCCACTTCGAGCCAACTATCTTCTCGTGGTGCCCTCAGCATTACGACCAAAGTCCTCCAGGATGATCCTGGATGATCCGACGGCTGGACACCTCGGTGTTTCCCGCACGCTCGCAAGAATACAAGAAAGGTATTATTGGCTGCACCTTGCCGCCGACGTCGCTCGCTACGTAAGGACATGCCGAGGCTGTCAGCGACGCAAGACAACGCCGACAAGACTAGCAGGCTTTCATCAGCTAATCGAACCTCCTCGCCGACCATTATCACAGATGCAGATGAAGATACGCAGGTTTAACAAACAAAAACGACTGATAACTTATCAGTTGTAACTAGCGTTAGTTCACAAATTATCATATATATATATATATATATATATATATATATATATATATATATATATATATATATATATATATATATATATATATATATATATATATATATATATATATATAGTTGAAAAAAATCAAGCACGTAGGAAATCACTCCGACGAAGGCCGGTCCCGCGGCCGAAACGTCAGTCCTTTACTGAACAATTTTTCCTACGTGCTTGATTTTTTTCAACTTTTACTTCCGGGTCCTTTGTTAGCACTTTATTGTTTATATATATATATATATATATACATACATACACTGGGTGCAAGCCTTCGCAATTATAGGCACCTTACACTGGCCATATTATGAATATGGTACGCCGCTTTCGATTGCCCCGCCGACTCACCGCACTCTAGGCATCAGTAATGATAGTAATAAACAGCGCGAGAAACTACTGACAATAGGGAAGAACAACACGCAGTCAGCGTTTGTCCCGTGTTATTCTTCCCTTTTGTCTACAGTTTTTCGCGCTGTTTATTACTATGGATACATACCAACTAGCTCAGCTTACCACTCTCTTGATCAATAATCATTGCTTCAAGCTTCATGCGTTGTGTTTGACGTTCATGTTTGCCATCTGCGAGATTCCTGTTACGAATGCACGCCAGCCTCCAAGTCCCAATCCAATCAACGTTGCCTCTGACGTGGAGTTTCGTCACTGCGCTGCGTACTGTATGTCAGGGTTTGTCTATTGATCATTATTGAGAATGAAGCCGCTGACACCGTCTGGTCTCGGTCGCAAGGATTCCCAGACATGCGGGCCGTGCGTAATTAGATACACGCTTGCCTAGTAACAAGCCGCTGCACGCGTCACAATGGAGGTGAGTATGCCGTACATCTTCGCCGTACATTTCCGCCCGGGCACCCTTTCGCAACCGCTCAAATGGCCGGCGGATTGGGATCGACTCCAGGAAACGATTCTTCCGAGCTGTCGTTTGTATTTTTAACGCAACGTGATGCATTTCAGCGAATGCGGAAGTCCGCATGATAGCTAAGGGCAACTCATCCTTTTGTAGCGTTAGCTACACTTGCCTAGCCGGAGCCGGTTTCTCGTGGTACCTCATGAGCCGTGCTGCGCATGCGCGGGGATCAGTGCGGAGCGGGCATCTCACGCGTTCTCCGCCACCGCCGCGCGCGGCTCGCCGCTGCTGGTGGCGGAGAGCGGGAGGAGTGGCCTCGTAGCCGGGCAGACAGACTGGCGCCGACGCGCGCGACTCGCCGCTGCTGCTCTGCCCATTCGAGAGGGGTGACGTCGTAGCCATGGCGCGCGCAGCTATTCGCCTTCGCTGTGCAGTCGCCGTCTGACAATGCGCTGATGCCGCTTGATAGCGCCTCTGACTGGCGTTTGCAAGTGGGTAACGCCATGGAAAAGGAGAGCGCAAATGCTGCTCAACGGCACAGAAGAGCCGAGAAGCTTATGTCATTGGATCCCGAAGTAGTTGCCTGGCAATTAGCGGTTCAGCGTGCGAAGAATGAAGAAGCAACCTGACGTTAAGAAAAAATAAATATGCAGTACCACATAATACGCATAACGTGTGTGTGTTATTGGAGCGGCAGTAAGCATGACAATCAAGCTAATCCTAGACAATCTGGAAAGCTCAGAATAATCAGCTGAACCTTTGCTAACGCAACGTATATCCTGGCATAGCCGAGCTACAGTGCAATTTTTTTCTTACCCTCAATACACCCTTTTCCAAATCCACAAGTGCGCTTCCCTGCGCGGCACATTCGCCCAAATAATGGCAACACCAGCTGTGCTTAAAGTGGATACGAGGTCTTAGTTGCACTGGCTGGGGCTCGTCTATTGTACGTCTTTATGCAAAAGAGACCTGAGTCTACATTTTCCGCGTCATTGCGCAAGGAACTGCGCTTGAACACGCTATTTGCAGAAGAGACTAGCCGCCATTATTTGGGCCAACTGCATTGCAGGAAAGCTAGCTTGACGCTTACAAGAGGGCCTATTGGGGCGTACCGGGCATTACTGTCGTCTATACCATTGTACGGACATATACACCCACAACCCCGTCTTCCTAGTTCCTTTTCTTAGTTCTATTTTCTAGTTCTATTTGCAGCGAAGCTATAGACATTGTACGGTATAATGATACCCTCTATGAACCATAATTTAGTATTACAAGTGGGAAGTGCGCTCCTTCCTAGCTCAACACTTGGCGTACCCACGAATCGTCACTCTCATGTGTTAAGTTACGGCAGCCCTATGACAGTTTCCTGTGCTTTCAGAGTGTAAGTGGCCCTTTTTTTAGTTTTTTAATAAAGCGAGCGACAACCAATTTCTACGGTACCTGTTTTCTTTAGCGCAACAAAAAGCTGATCGGTCCGAATTTCTAATCATGGAATAGTATACCGCGTACGACGCTGTCAAACATTTAGAATCAAAATTTTTCGAAGCACAACACATGCTGCAAACAGTGGGAGGTGAGTGCAAGAGCGGCTTCAGTTTGTGCGCAGTGGCCTTGTGCGCATGCGCGCACTGCGAGCCCATGCGAAGTGGCTCGACATGTTCCACTAGTTGTCGCGAAGGCAGCTCCGCTTCTCAGCGTGCAACTTCTTTTGCCCGTAAGCAGCACAGGATAGAGCGGGGATGGATACTAATATACATACCCTAATTTTGAGCACTAACAGTGGTGCGCGTGACAGACTGCGTACAGCGAAGTGAAGGACACCATAATCAACCTCCAAGGCTCTTCCGCCAGGCTGCGCGATAGCTTTTTATTACTTTTAAACGCGGTCTAAAAACATAAACCTGTAGTCAGATCGCTAAAAGGGTGCTTGAATGTGTCACTATAATTTACTGGTCTTTTCATTTCCATCAGCGTTTAGTCACACGTTCTGGCCCGTCGTCGGCGCCTTTAAACGAAGCTCTTATAACTCGCAGATATATCGGCGTTGTACGCCAAAAAAGAAAGAAAGAAAAGCCGGCGCCGGCGAGCGCGAAGAAATGCGATGCTTGAAAGTGAGTCGGTCCCATCCGTAATTGTATCGCCGTTTACCGATAACTCACGGCGATCAGCCGTTTCTGATATGGCAATCCGATCTGTTATTGAGGTGACTTGTCACTTCACGTTGCCGCAATTCATTATTGCCTGGATATGACTGTCGTTGTTGCCCGTAGCAAGTGAAGTGTTGTGCTGGTACGCACGTGGTGAAGGTCCGATTTTCGGCATAGAGAAAGAGTTGATAGTTGTTGGGGTTTTATGTCCCGAAGCCGCGATATGATTATGAGGGACGCCGTAGTGGAAGGCTCTGGAAATTCGACCACGTCGGGTGTTTTAACGCGCACCTAAATTTAGGTACACTGGCATCCAGCCTTTCGCCTCATCCAAACGTGGCCGCCGCGGCCGAGATTCGATTCCCACGACCTTCGTTCGGGTCAGCAGTCG
This sequence comes from Rhipicephalus sanguineus, assembly GCF_013339695.2. Taxonomy (NCBI): domain Eukaryota; kingdom Metazoa; phylum Arthropoda; class Arachnida; order Ixodida; family Ixodidae; genus Rhipicephalus; species Rhipicephalus sanguineus. The sequence goes on along the minus strand of NC_051183.1, from coordinate 24,682,079 downwards.
AGCACCACAACCGCTAGGCCACCGTGGTGGGTCGCAAGAAATAGGTTGGAGCATTGCGCAATGCGATAGAAAGAAAGAAAGAAAGAAGAAAGAAAGAAAGAAAGAAAGAAAGAAAGAAAGAAAGAAAGAAAGAAAGAAAGAAAGAAAGAAAGAAAGAAAGAAAGAAAGCTTCGTACTAGCCGAGCCAAGCCTAAAGGAAGTACGGAGCTGGGCGGCCTTTGCTTCTCTTCGGTTTTCGCTTTCTTTCCTACTCTCTTTCTTTTTTCTCTTTTTCCATTTTTTCGCTCTTTATTTCTATTTACTTATTCATCTCTCTTTTTATACTTCTGGCTTGCTTCCTCTTTTTTTCTATTTATACGTGGTTTTGCCTACGTTACGCCAAGCTACGACAGCATACGATGCCAGCATACGACAGCATACGACAGGCAGGGCCTCTAAAAAGTGCTCCGCACTTAAAAGGTGGTATGTCGGGCACGCATACGCCAGGCTTTTCTTACTCCACTTTCTCGATAGGGCAAGGCTCTTCACTTTGCTTCACTCAACTTCATCCTCGTTAACATATCTGTCCTATACCACCATTAAATAGAACAATTGCTATCTTTTATAAGCTTTTTTTTTCTTATTTATCACACTTTCGTTACCCCTCTTAAGGCACTGTCTTGGTATCACGAGGGGTCAACCTCATCACTGAAGCCTTATGTGGCGTATCGCTCGCGCCTTAAAAGTGAAGAAGGGAAACACAGGGACGCGCTTCGTCACAAGCCAAGAATGATCGTCACAGACGGGAGTCCGGCCCAGTTATTGTTAAGATACCCAGCCTATAGTGAGCCTAGGCCCTATAGTTGATGCACGGCCACTCGGAATCAAGAAATAATTAAACACACATGTCCGGGGGGAGATTAATTTCCGGAACCTTGCTTACCAGCACACGTGGCGATGGCCAACGGAGTAACAACATTTCGAGCAGAACTCGAAGGTTGCTCGCCGTCCCAGTTGACGGCTTAATACCGACGCATTTTATTCTCGTTTCACTGCTGTCGGGACGGAGACAGGTCGTAGCGCCGACTAAGGTATCTGTCGATTAATGTTGCGTAGCCCAAAGAAAAAGCTCACTTCGTTTGATCTATAGAAGCCGCTGGCGCATATAGGGTACCGACAATCCCCTTGGCAACGAAGCGATCCAATATCTCAGTCACGCAAGAAGATTAATCCCGAGATGAGAAACGTAATGGCGCCGAAGCAACACAAAGGACAAGAAGGGGCGCATACAAGAGCTAACTTTTAACTAAGCCTTATTGTGAAACGAAAGGTATATATATGTGCAGGCAGTGGATCAAATGACAAACAGAAAGAGTAAGGGCAGTCACATGTCAAGCAAGCATCAGCAGAATGAATAGCGCGTGTACGAATATGACAAGTGCAGAAAAGCAAAAGGTCAATAACCCCCCAAAAACCCGAAAATACCAGACACCACCAGAGTTATTTTCGGGTTTTGGGGGGTTTCTTGGTCTTTTCCTTTTCAGTACTTGTCATGTTCGTACACGCGCTATTCATTCTGCTGATGCTTGGTTGACATGTGACTGCCTTTACTCTTTCTGTTTTGTCATTTGACCCACTGCCTGCATATATATATATATATATATATATATATATATATATATATATATATATATATATATATATATATATATATATACCTTTCGTTTCACAATAAAGCTCAGTTGAAAGTTAGCGCTTGTATGCGTCCCTTCTTGTCCTTTGTGTTGCTCCCGCGCTATTAAGTTTCTGATCTTCGAGCACCAACTAGCCAAATCTCCCACCCTTCTCATTTAATCCCAAGTCTAGACTTTCTGCGCAAGCAGAAAGAAGGAAAAAGGAAGAAGGGACAGAGCGCTCTATCCTGTCTCCCGTATGCCTTCTTTGTGCTTGCGCAGCAAGTCTAGACTTCAGTATGAATCAATTTGTCCGCAAAAAACTATTGCTGTAGTCCCAAATGTCCGTTCGGAGTAGTGGTGCTATAGCTTTCTTAACTTGGTCGTGTCGTCAGGCACCGCTAGTTCAATGAGGCGATAATTAATGGTATTAGAGAAGCGAGTTCGGCTAGTTATCGCGCACTGACTACAGACAACTAATTAGCGCACAAAAGCAACGGACGAGATGAAGAAAACAGACAGGAAGCGCGGCGCTAAACTTCAACTCGCGAAAAAAAAAATTCACAAGCTCCGCAGGAGGCTGCGAAACACAGAAAAGTTTACTAAAAAAACGTCCCCCCCCCCCTTGTAAGCAACACTAACCTTTTTTTCTTTCTTGCAAGTCTTCACATGCCTACGCAACCAACACGGGCCACACCTAAACAAACGGTTCCATGCACAGATTTTTTTCAAAGTATGCGCATTCTTTACTGCTGAGAGCCAGCGACGAAGCACTCACACACCCATCACCCGCAAAAAATTCCCGGTCTGATTGCCTCCGTACCCGCCTGAGCACACGAGTGCAGCGGAACAGCGCTGTGCACGTCCACCTTCGGCAATGGTCAGCGGGATGGTCAGCAGTCGCAACAGCACTGGCAGCTGCCCCGTGTATATCAAACGATCGTTTGAACAACGACCCGTTTGATCAATGTAGCACTTTCCTCACGACAATAGAATAAAGTAGCCTACTGCAACATAGCATTCCACGAAACGCCTGACACGCTTTTTGTCACAGGCTCGTGCACGATGGGGCACATCCCGGAGGGTTTTTTCGGCGCAGTGAAAACTACTGAAACATCGCACGGCCTTCATGAGGCGATGCGTCACCATGTGCATGTAAAGATTTGCAAGAAAGGACAAAAAAAGAAAAAGAATTGTTACTGTTCTTCACTGTGTGTGTGTGTGAGGGGGGGGGGGGTCTTAAAATTTTTTTTTAGTAGCCTTGTGTTGCGAAGCCTCCTGCGCAGCTTGTGAATTTGCCTTTTTTTTTTCCTGCGAGTAAATGCTAATCTGAAGTTTAGCGATATTTCCTGTCTGGTGTTTTCACCTTGTTCGTTGTTTTTTGCGCTAATTGGCTATGTCTGTAGTCTATACACACCAACTAGCCCAACTCACTTCTCTCATACTGCTACATTATAGTACATTGGACCATGTTTTTCCATCTGCTAATTGTGTTGATCGGTCGGTAACCCCTAGTAAGCCTCACTGCCATTAATACGTGTTGTGCGCGGGTTCTCTCTTTCGCGCTCCACAACCGTCTCGTGCCATAGGAAGTTCGTGCTCTCTTCAGCCCACGTGCCTCTTCAACTAGCCATGCCAGAATAATTACGAAGATTTTGCGATCAGAACTTTGGGGTCAAGTCCGCCACTTACAGCTTTGCCTCCGTGTGTTCAATGAGTCTCATTCGAATGAACACAATAACTGGGAAGCCGTGTTCCGGAGGAGAATCTGTGAGGCTACGAACGTTTGCCAATTTTCTTAGGGAGAAGTGCCTTCCGTCACTGAATGTTGGGAAAAAGTTCAACAGGAAAGCTGCTGCAGCTTCTACGCCTGTGACGACTTTTGAGTGCTCGGTTCCTACAATAATTCATGATGTGTTAAAATGTAGGCCAATATATAGCCATGAGCCTAATGTCCCACCTGCAGCTTTGATTTTGATTGGCATTGTAAGGAACATTGCTTGTCATGCAGTGGACGATCAACAGAATAGATGTTTATCTGAGGGTGTGAATTGCTTGCCTCGAAAATGCCGCTATGATGGGGCCCCTGAAAGAGCGTTGAATTCGGTTCAATACCTAAGAGCAGATGACCTTGCCCTGATCGTTTCGGATAGGGAAGGCAGGATTGTAGCGTAACCCAATTTAGTGTATCGTGAAAAAGCAAGAGTAGGAGCAGATCAAAACTTCGTCCACTCCAAGTGCCCTTCAGCACAGCTGAAGAAGAAAGCCTTAGCGTTTTGCAAGGTCATGAACAAGAGAGTTGGGAAGCGCCTAGTTAAGCTTGTTGTTCTCTGCCAAGACTTGCAAAGAAGGGATGCCACTGAGATCGATTGTAACGGAAAAGGACTGTTGGCAGGGTGAGCTTTCGAAGTTCCTTCAAAAGCAGCTCAATGTTTTGACTACTGATGAGCCCTTTATCTTGGTTGAAGCAGCGCTCACGAAACGACGACGAAGTATACGAAAACACAGGACAGGCGCTCTCGCGAATAGAGTTGATTAGGAGAAACACGCATATATATAGGTGATGAGGAACATAAACAAAACAACAACTAAAAACACCAAGAGTGAAAAAACCAGACATGTCTCAGGCAAGTAAAATTTAAAAGCAAAAAAAGAACAAAAAAGAAAAAAGCAGGTATCATACTCTGCAGGTGCTGCAAAGGTTCTTTTTGTAAAGGTACGTTCTGCTTTTACTTGCCTGGGACTTGTTTGGTTTTTTTCCCTTTTGGTGTTTTTAATTGTTGTTTTGTTTATGTTGCTCATCACCTATATATATATATATATATATATATATATATATATATATATATATATATATATATATATATGTGTGTGTGTGTGTGTATACGTGTTTTTTCTAATAAACTTTAGTTGCGACTCAGCTCCTGTCCTGTGTTTTCTTATACTTCGTCGCCGTTTCGTGAGCGCTGTTTCAACCAAAATGAACGCATACCAACTCGCTCAAGCTTCCATTCTTATGACCCCTTTCTTGCACCTAACTCGAATTCGGTCATTCAGTACATATCAGAGCATCAAAAGACTGGAGAGTGTTTTTTTTTTTTTTCACTTTTTCGGCAGACGTATTGATCTCTTATACTCTATTCCGCAGGATCAACCATTGAATGCGGTTAGGGATCCCATATAGCAGGGGTCACCAACCTGCGGCCCGCGAGGCAGTACTAAGCGGTCTCCGGCACAACGTCAGAACACCCATCCCCTTGTATCTTCCTATCTGAAGGCCGACACAGCATCTTTGACCTCAAATAGGGTTAGACAGGAACGAAGAAAGATTGCCTGTGCCCCATCGTAACACTTAGCCAGAATCTAGGCAAAATTTAGGGGTTATTGTGTGGTATTGTCAGTTCGCGGAATGTTTTCTCTTAGTCTGCAATGTCCCCCCCTCCCCCTCCCTCCCCCCGGTTTCATGAAACTTGGCCCTCCGCCTCAAAAAAGGGTGCCGAACCCTGGCATAGAGAATATCGGTCCTGTTGCCTTTCAGAAATATGGGGATCTCTATTGACAATTTTCTGGAAATGCTTAGATTTTACATTTCATCTACTCTCGTTAATTTTAACTGCGATGCCTCTGTTCATAGAGATCGTGTTTGTATTGGCCCATGCACCGCGCCAGTTTTAAATGATTTGTTTTTATCCAACTTTGACAAGAAATTGGAGCCGTGTGTTGACAAAACTTTCGTTGCAAAAGTTTTTAGATACGTCGGTGATTTTCTCATTTTAATGAAAGGCGTGACCAATGATTGTAAAGGATGTTGTCGTGAATAGTGTTCTGGAAGCTTTCAAAGCTGGTACCTGCGGGCTAAGCTTCACCCATGAAATGCCAGTAGATGGGTGTTTACAATTGTCTGATCTACGCATTAGCTTTAATGAATGTAAATATGCTGGACATATTGCCCCCGAAGTAATAAACCCATCCTCAACAATAATTCGGCTCACTCAAAGACAGTCAAAAGGGGAATTCCCGTGAATAGCCTGCGAGCCGCCTTGCAGAAATCCTGTTAGCACCCGGTGGCCTGTAGTGTTAAGCACCAGGTCAATAAACAGCGAAGCGCCGGGTTCCCTGATGGCACTCTAGTGTTTGCAGCATAGAGCCTCATTTCGGAGGTGAAGCATGCACGGCCAATCACTGGGATCAGTGATTGGCCGTGCATTTGTGTGTTTGTTTCAACGATTGGTCGGGGCTTGGCATTCCCATCATGGGATAAGTGAGCAGCGCATTCAGGTGCGCTCTGTACTGGCGCCGTACATGCACAAAGTGTCGCACCGACTCAAGAAGGCAGCACTAAAGTGCGGCGTTTCAGTAGTGTTTACTGCGCCGAAAAACTTCGCCAGGATGTGCCGCACGGTGAATGCCGCGGAGGGTGCTCGAGCTTGTGACAATAAGCATGTCACGCGTTTCGTAGAATGCTGTGTTGCAGTGCTATACTTTGTTCCATTGCCGTGCGGAAAGTTCTACATTGGTCAAACGGGTCGTTGATTATACGACCGTTTGAGGGAACATAGGGCAGCTGTCAGTGCTGCTGCGGCAGCTGGCCATCTCGGTGACCATTGCCGAAGGTGCACAGCGCAGTTTCACTGCACTCGTTTGCTCAGGCGGTTACGGGGGCAATCAGACCAGGAAATTTTTTAGGCCTTTGTATAAGAAAAGCGGGTGATCGGTGTGTGTGAGTGCTCCGTCGCTGGCTCTCAGCAATAAAGAATGCGCATACCCTGAAAGAAATCTGCGCATGGAACCGTTTGGTTAGGTGTGGCACGAATAGGTTGCGTAGACATGTAAAGAGCTGCAAGAAAGAAAAAAAAATAGTGTTGTTCATAGGGGGGCATTTTTCTAGTTTTTTTAGTAATCTTTTCCGTGTTGCGTAGCCTCCTGCGCAGCTTGTAAATTTCTTTTTTTTCTGCAAGTAAATCTTCAGTTGAAGTTTAGCGCCGCTTCCTGTCTGTTGTCTTCATCTTCTCCGTTGTTTTTTTCTGCGCTAATTAGTTATATTCGTAGTCGATAATTAATGCTAACCACCAAGCACTTCTGCCTAGGATGCCGGGTCTTCCCCCCTCCGCACAGTAAACTAAATAGAGCTTATCCGGTGTTCTCTACTCCTACAACATGCGATAAGTGCAATGACACCATAGATCTCAGCCAGCTCCTCTTGAGTTGAGCCACGTTACACAGCGAGAAGGACAACACTGAAGAGCGGTGGGACGCTGCTCTACGCAGTCCGACATTAGAGGGACAGTTATGGCCCGGTCCAACGGGCCCACGAAGCGGCCGAAAGGCTAGGTTTTTCGGTCCCAACGTGGGAGTGACCCGATTCGGGCTAGGAAACTAGCGCGACCTATTAGACCTTAATAAAGTTTTTTTTCATCCATCAACGATTGCGTAAGGCCATAGGAATGGAGGTCACCCCTTCACTAGATTGTTAGATAGTATCTATGGGGTCCCAGGAAAACGTCCACGTGAGCTTAATGGACTGCCATTTCAATAGATCTATCACACGGGTGTTCATTCAATCATGGTATCAGCAAGGGTCGCCAGCGACTCGATGGCGCCTACCACCACGAAGAGCAACTGGAACTAGACTCCTAAATATATATATTGACGTGGTGACCCAGTGACGCCTTGCTTTCAGTGCGCCGTCTTGCGACACTTCAATGCTTTTTTCGCTGGCGCCTTTGAAAGGTGCTGAAAAGGGTTTGGATGCGAGCTGGCTGGTATAAACCCATCATGAAGAAAGACAGCGCTGCTTGAAAACACGGGCAAGAAAACCCGTCCTCGTGCGCACTTTTTCTCCGTGTTTTCAGGCAGCGCTGTTTTTATTTTTTTATTTTTTTCGTGGAGGGCGCTGTTCTGCCTGAGCGGCTGATGCACCGTGGCCATAGGAAGTCAAGAAAAAAAGCTGCCAGTGTCGAGGCACGTTGCCAGCCTTGATCTGTGGCGTAGCTCAACACTGACGCACCAAGGCCACGCACTCGAGTTCACGAAGTGAATGCGCTATCGACACGGAAAGAATAAAGAAAAACGGGTGCTCGCACGTGGTGTCTAAAAGAGTGATTTGATGTAACTTTTAGAATAGACGCAGCAACCTTCAAAATCGAAATTTATTCGAAACACAATCAATACCATTCACGCCCTTGAGTGTATCGGCAATTCTAGACTAAAAAAAATTAAGGAAGAAAAGTTGCAGTGTGTTACACTCTTTCAACACAAAAAGGCGAAAGCATGGCTGCATTTTATTAAGACAAATGAGCCGCATCGAGCAAGTGCGTATGTTCTGCATTAAATCCACGCTTTGAACGCCTCACGCGAGCAGTTTTGTCTTTTTATGTATTTTTCAAAGGCGTGCAGGCTTTTGCGAAGCACCCACTACGTGCCTGTCCAAACGAGCACCTACGTAGCTGCACAATTTATTGGTGCTGTGGATAAAAAATCACACCATCTCCCGCTAAAGGGGACCATGAGGCCTTTCAGAACATTTCGGGGATCTCTATTGACAATTTTCTGGAAATGCTTAGATTTTACCTTTCATCTACTCTCGTTGATATTAACGGCGATGCCTCTGTTCATAGAGATCGTGTTTGTATTGGCCCATGCACCGCGCCAGTTTTAAATGATTTGTTTTTATCCAACTTTGACAAGAAATTGGAGCCGTGTGTTGACAAAACTTTCGTTGCAAAAGTTTTTAGATACGTCGGTGATTTTCTCATTTTAATGAAAGGCGTGACCAATGATTGTAAAGGATGTTGTCGTGAATAGTGTTCTCGAAGCTTTCAAAGCTGGTACCTGCGGGCTAAGCTTCACCCATGAAATGCCAGTAGATGGGTGTTTACAATTGTCTGATCTATGCATTAGCTTTAATGAATGTAAATATGCTGGACATATTGCCCCCGAAGTAATAAACCCATCCTCAACATTTTTTTATTTTTTTCGTGGAGGGCGCTGTTCTGCCTGAGCGGCTGATGCACCGTGGCCATAGGAAGTCAAGAAAAAAAAGCTGCCAGTGTCGAGGCACGTTGCCAGCCTTGATCTGTGGCGTAGCTCAACACTGACGCACCAAGGCCACGCACTCGAGTTCACGAAGTGAATGCGCTATCGACACGGAAAGAATAAAGAAAAACGGGTGCTCGCACGTGGTGTCTAAAAGAGTGATTTGATGTAACTTTTAGAATAGACGCAGCAACCTTCAAAATCGAAATTTATTCGAAACACAATCAATACCATTCACGCCCTTGAGTGTATCGGCAATTCTAGACTAAAAAAAATTAAGGAAGAAAAGTTGCAGTGTGTTACACTCTTTCAACACAAAAAGGCGAAAGCATGGCTGCATTTTATTAAGACAAATGAGCCGCATCGAGCAAGTGCGTATGTTCTGCATTAAATCCACGCTTTGAACGCCTCACGCGAGCAGTTTTGTCTTTTTATGTATTTTTCAAAGGCGTGCAGGCTTTTGCGAAGCACCCACTACGTGCCTGTCCAAACGAGCACCTACGTAGCTGCACAATTTATTGGTGCTGTGGATAAAAAATCACACCATCTCCCGCTAAAGGGGACCATGAGGCCTTTCAGAACATTTCGGGGATCTCTATTGACAATTTTCTGGAAATGCTTAGATTTTACCTTTCATCTACTCTCGTTGATATTAACGGCGATGCCTCTGTTCATAGAGATCGTGTTTGTATTGGCCCATGCACCGCGCCAGTTTTAAATGATTTGTTTTTATCCAACTTTGACAAGAAATTGGAGCCGTGTGTTGACAAAACTTTCGTTGCAAAAGTTTTTAGATACGTCGGTGATTTTCTCATTTTAATGAAAGGCGTGACCAATGATTGTAAAGGATGTTGTCGTGAATAGTGTTCTCGAAGCTTTCAAAGCTGGTACCTGCGGGCTAAGCTTCACCCATGAAATGCCAGTAGATGGGTGTTTACAATTGTCTGATCTATGCATTAGCTTTAATGAATGTAAATATGCTGGACATATTGCCCCCGAAGTAATAAACCCATCCTCAACATTTTTTTATTTTTTTCGTGGAGGGCGCTGTTCTGCCTGAGCGGCTGATGCACCGTGGCCATAGGAAGTCAAGAAAAAAAAGCTGCCAGTGTCGAGGCACGTTGCCAGCCTTGATCTGTGGCGTAGCTCAACACTGACGCACCAAGGCCACGCACTCGAGTTCACGAAGTGAATGCGCTATCGACACGGAAAGAATAAAGAAAAACGGGTGCTCGCACGTGGTGTCTAAAAGAGTGATTTGATGTAACTTTTAGAATAGACGCAGCAACCTTCAAAATCGAAATTTATGCGAAACACAATCAATACCATTCACGCCCTTGAGTGTATCGGCAATTCTAGACTAAAAAAAATTAAGGAAGAAAAGTTGCAGTGTGTTACACTCTTTCAACACAAAAAGGCGAAAGCATGGCTGCATTTTATTAAGACAAATGAGCCGCATCGAGCAAGTACGTATGTTCTGCATTAAATCCACGCTTTGAACGCCTCACGCGAGCAGTTTTGTCTTTTTATGTATTTTTCAAAGGCGTGCAGGCTTTTGCGAAGCACCCACTACGTGCCTGTCCAAACGAGCACCTACGTAGCTGCACAATTTATTGGCGCTGTGGATAAAAAATCACACCATCTCCCGCTAAAGGGGACCATGAGGCGATGCGAAGCAGTCTTTCGGCATGTACAGCCCGCGTTTCAGAGGTGGAGTGGTGAGGGGGAAAGGGGAGAGGGGAAGTGGACAGGGGAAAAAGGGAGGGGAAGGGGAGAGGTTATGTGGAGAGGGAGAAAGGGGGGAGAGGGAGGGGAGAGGGGGACGGGGAGAGGGAGAGATGGAGGGGAGAGGCGGAGTGGATAGGGGAAGTGGGGAGGGGGAAGGGAAAGGGAAATTAGAGGGGTAAAGGGAAGGGGAGAGATGATGTGGAGAGGGAAAGGAGATAGAGGAGTGGAGAGGGGAAGTGGAGGAGGTTTGCGCATGCGCAGTAAGGGTGGTCACGCCACACACCACCACCACCACCACCACCACCGGATTAAACTCCGCTATAAGATGCTTCACATCTAATAATGATTATCATGATGACCGCGAAGTGTGGGTAAGTCCAACTTAATGACTCGGCAGCTTTCAGCCACCCCATGCGCTGCGCAATTCACACGGTGTGACACCTGGATAGTTATGCTGGGACTGTGTATTTATAGTACATACGGGTGGCTTTTCCAGAGCACTCAGCAACTTCTGATAAATTGACGTAAATGGGCAACTAAGCATAGCTACTAAAGTAAGCGGGCCCGTGCACGATACAGAAGAAGGAACATGACTTGCATATTTTTCCTCGTTGTAGAGCTGTTGAATTCACCGCCTAAAATCCGAGTCAGAGCGCTTTCAAACAACCACCCGAATACGCCATTACTGAACCGCCCATTTCGGCCGCCGTTGATTGGCTGCAGCCTGACGAGCAGCGCGCCCCCTGCTTACGGTTCTTCTTTAGCATCGTCATTTTGACGTGGAGGAGCTTCGACAACTCTCGACATAGGGTGCCTTGATGCGCGTTTTGTTGCGCGTTTTGTCCAGGGGGGCGCGTAAGGGGGGCGCACACATCGAGGCACACTATCTCGACACAAATTAGAGTAAGGGAATGCGGCTTCACTACGGTGAACGCAGCCTCCTGATCTCAGCTCTTGGCCGGACGAATCTCGGAGGCCGTACATTAACTCTGATTCCGTGACCGCGCCAACTCTCGAATTAGGTTTAACGCGGCCTCCCGTTTGACACACCGGCGCGATTACGTCATGGCTTGCTGCTTTTTGCAGAAACGGAACGCGCTTTCATGACGCAGACCGAGGCCGACATGTTCGTTACAAGGAATCTTCCAAAATAGCTTCCAAGGCGCGACTACACGCTTCTGTCACGCAATATTACGCCTGCTAACGAGACTCCTCGCCCGACATGGCGCCTGCGTAGGGTGTTCTTTCAGAGAAGTTTGAGGAACTGGCGTGGCTCTGTGGTACAACACTTGAGTGCCACGCAGAATGCCTCGGTTTGATTCCTGTTCTTAGGGAAATTACGGACGACAACCAGGCGCTAACTTTATCTGACCAATCATTACCACCGGACTTGTTCGGCAATAAAGAAAGTTAGGTGCATGCTACGCTTCAGCGTTAAATGTGTTAGATGTGCGCTCCAAGATCAGCGACGCATTTCCAACTGCCATCTGTTAAGTCTCGCATAGAGCCGACCAATCGGATTCCGTGCCCAAGACGAAGGGAATCATGACGTCATTTAACGAAACTCAATCGTGAACTCCGGCTGACTAAACATCGAGAGAAGTTAATACACACCCCAGCCTGCGCAGACCCGAGGTTTGGGCCCGTATTCACAAAGCAACCTTATCATCATATCTAGTCTTCCTTATCGCCTTCGATCCCTTAATGCACATTAATTGTATAAAAGCAGTAAGCAGTTCAAGAGATAACTGAAGATGGTTTATGAATACTGACTTCACATTTGCTTATGAAGCACGTTAAGGGCACCAAAACGATGAGCAAAATGAGAGATAAGGATAAGGCTTATAGCGCATGGAAAGATGAGGACCAAGAAGGACATGACACACACAGGCGCTATGTTCTTGGTCGTCTATAGTCTGTCCATGCGCTATAAGCCTCGTGATGTCCTACCAACAAACTCAAAACACTACATAACGATAAGCTTTGCGAATACGGACTTTAGATAAAGCAGTTTATCCGGGATTTTATGAAACAGATCCCAGATTTGAAATGCAAGAAATGACAACAACGAGACCGACAGGGCAAACGCCGTGCTTTGATGTCTTCTGCACGCCCATACACAAATGACAGATGCTTAGTGAGGCTGCATGTCTTAGAAAGCATACAATCTAGCTGCGTCAGCTGCACCTACACACTCTTCGTAGAGAAACACTGTGCGTCATTTTGTACATTCCTAGCACATTCACAGGGCTAGTACTCCCCACTCCACCCCAAAAGTAAAAATCCTCTTGCATATTTAGCACGTAAACTTTCTACGTACATGAAAACCAGGCATCCCCCTGCACATCTATACAAATGGTTATTGAGTTATGCACGTATGAAGGGAATCATTGTGATACGTAGTGTGAGCAGCGGCAACGTATTTCACCTCCCCTACCTCCCCCCTCCAATCCACTTGACAGAGACCCCCCCCCCCCCCCTGCCTGCGCTTCTGCAGCAAAGCTCCAGAGCCGCATTCATGACACTTTTCTATTCGTAAGTCTTACGCCATTGGTCCTGCGCCTTCGCTGATGTTGTTCAGCATTCAAATTGTCGAGAATTTCCAGTTACGAACAATCCTGGCGGAACAAGTCGCGTATCACATTGCTTTGTTCTATCTAAACTGACGGTGTAAAACCGTCAGTTGATATAGATACCCGTGACGAAATATTCCACGTGCATGAATTCTCTCATCTCTTGGGACGTCTTCACATTTCAAGAATATTTTTTGACGCGTTTCATAACACACGTACCCTAGTAGCCTATACCTCAGTGTCTTGCATTCTTGGTATAGCTCAAAAAAAAAATCCAACGTTTGATGTCGTACTAATGCTTACGTTTGTAAGCCGTTACGACTGCTTCGAAGCCATCAGTGCCAGACGCCGGAGCTCCGCCCCCGGTGCTCCAGGTGACGTTCATGACATTGCCCTTGCTGATCACTTCCTTGACTGCCGAAGAGCATATTGGCCCAGCGGGGTCTTCAACGTTCGACAGCTGTGGTGACACAAGCATAAATATGCATATTTAAAAATCTGATCGTTTATTTCTCACTCTCTTATTCTATCTCAACCTCTCGTTTCTTCTTTTTCGGAACGAGCATGTTTTATTATTATTATATGATACCATGGCTAGCAAGCTAGTTCATGGTATCATATCATGCCCTGTACTTCTCAATTGTGTTAATTTTCGAATTCCGCGTAAGTTAACCAGAGAGGATAGACCCTTTCATGTACCCGCCTGCTTGTTCCAACACTCTACCGTTCACAGAATACAAAGTCTCTATAATGTTAATTTTCTTGATCTTCACGTTTTTCATAGTCCACAGTCATTGTCTATATCGGAGCTTTTCACTGACTTGACGTAGTATGGCAAAATGTAGTCTTCCCTTCTCCGTCTTTCCGCAGAGTTGTATATAAATGCAATATTACTTTTCATTCCCCTTCAATATTTCTCGTGTTCTCTTATTTTACTCCTCCCCTTTTGTGTTCAGACCTCTTTGTCTACGCGTTTTTGCTCTTGTCATTTCTGAAGACTCTTATTGTATTGTTTATTTTTATTGTTTTATTTTTGCGTGCGCCTGCACAAGGACCTTGCGGTTTTTCCTGGGCACGTTAAATAACTTATTATTATTATTATTATTATTATTATTATTATTATTATTATTATTATTATTATTATTATTATTATTATTATTATTATTATTATTATTATTGTGGTTGTTGTTGTACGCCCACACAACCATTTCGTACTATATCTTCACAAAATCATTGGCTGAACGTGTCGGATACGTTGCAAAGGAAACGCTGCCGAATACCGAATCTTTTCTTCTGCAAAACATACTTAAGAGAAATCAGTTAAAGTTCCAAACTTTTATTAAGTGGCGTTCCAGTTAACTGTATTTAACCTATTTGATTATGGTTAGACAGATCGTATATTTGAATCACCCAGTAATCTCACACAATTTTTTTTTCAGTAGACGCAGAGTACAGATGATTTAACACCTTATCGCCTTGAGTGCCGCACATTCTTACATCAATACTGTCGCTGTAGCTCCTTTAATGACGTCCAAAATTTTTTTTCTTTATTTGAAAGACTCTTCTCTGGATCAGATATGCGAAGCCGAGAGCAAAATTTCTGAAACAGTTGGCGCCACGGCAATTCTTTCCTAGCGCCTTCCCGTCGCAATAGAAATCTTCGCGATGTTCTCAGACCATATTAAGTTCTCAGCTAAGAGTATCAGACTCACATCAGCTAGCGGGCAGCAGTCACGAATGTTAGTCCAACAAGGGCCACGACAGTGAAAAAGGTGAGAGCGGAGGCAAGGGCGGGTGGGGGCTGCGGAGGTTGAAGAAGATGTCAGCTAACGTTGTCATTTCAAAGAAGGCCTTTCCCATACCTCATGTATGGGTTACGTTTAAAGGAGGAGATTTCGCGTCACGATTAGAGAAACGTATTAATACCGATCTCCTGAACAACTAAATATCTGGACGCCAATTCGAAACGCAGAGCTTTTCTTCCACGGTTGGATTTTAACACATGGTGACAGCATAGGGTGACTCATGAAAGAAACGCTTGAGAGCAGTCACTTCTTTTAGGGATGTGCGAACGTTACAGCGCAATCAGCGAGTCTAACAAGAACACCTACCTCGTTTTAACCACACCCCTTACATCATCCACCATTAAGGTGAACAGCCTTCCATCATAACGGCGGGTTATGGCGATGGATAATGGAAAAGTTTTCAACGGGGACTCTTCGATTCATATCCGACTCATTCTCGAAAATCCCTATTCGCACGTCTTCACGAAAACCGTGCAACGATTTGAACGAAGACGAGCGTTGACGTCACCAGCAAAGAGTCGGAGCAGTTCCCATCGGTCCCCGGGAACTGGAGCGTCTCGAAGACGACCGCTATGCGGTAGTCGTTTGACGTCTTGACGATGAAGTTGCACGTGAGGCCCGACTTGTAGTGCGCCCCCTGGTGGGAACGCATGATGATGGCCGATCCGGGACCGGTAGGCGGAAGCTGGATCGTGCGTGGCAGGCCGTCGCAGGCATCTTCCATGATATCTGTCGAACAGAAGTACTTAGTATTTTTAGCAAAATATTTACCATATAAAGATTTGGTGTGGATGGTTTCGCGACTGCGATAGTAGCAGCAAGCGTTCTACCCCAAGAAACGTCCGGTCACTTCATTTATCATTCCCTATCCCCGACGTGGAAACCGCGTTTTTAAGTCGTCTCAGAGTAAGCAGAGTTTTTTGTACATTTTAGGATAAAAGGAAAGCGCATACAATTCAAGAGTACCCCTTACAATCTTGTGTATAGCTCAGACGAATATCTATTCGAGATATTTTGCTAAACACATAGAGAAAAATGTTGGAAGTCTGGGGGCTACTCGCCAAGGCTTTTTCTTCCCAGCCAACACTGGTATGCTACGTCGGTGGACAAAACCGGCATGTGTTTGTAAACACCAACAATTTTTTTTTGTAGAGTTAGCTATGCTGGCCGAGCTGGAGCAGTTTCGCGTGGCAGTCCATGAGCCGTGCTGCGCATGCGCGAGAAGCAATGACGTCGCATGGCGCACAGCTCGCGCACAGGAGCCGCGCCGCCGCACGCGCCTCGTCGATCTGCGCATTCCAGAGGAGTGACGTCATAGACGTGGCAGACATACTGGCGCCGGCGCGCGCCCAGCTGTGCGCCTCCGTTGCGCAGTGGCCATCTGACGCTGCGCCGGGCGTTGAGGCCATAGAGACCGCAGCGTGTTACTACACTGACCACCGAGCCGTCTTTGTGGCAATAGAGAAATGGCGTTGAGCAAAAAATATACATGTGTCACATAATGCGTATACCATGTGTGTGTGTGTCATTGAAGCAGCAGTAAGTACGATAATCAAGCTAATCCTAAACAACCAGGAGAGCCAAGAATAATCAGCTGAACCTTAGCTCACGCTACGTATATCCTGGCATAGCCGAGCTAAGCCACTACAATTTTTCTAACCTCCTTGGTAAACACTGAAACCGCCTATGCAACTCTAGCGCTCGACAGCCAACCATTATCATTGTTCGTATGGGCTCCGGGTGAAAGGTAATTTATTATCCTATGAAAATATGGGAAGCAAGAAGGCATTGCAACCTTGCACATTTCTATGAAGCCGTAAATGATGAAAAGAAAACGCGAAACGACGAGAAAGAACACACATATGCGACGCGTGTACGTACGTATTTACAAAATACCTGATACAATGATAAAAAAGAGGCCATACAATATTTAAAGCAATTAGATTATTTGTCCTCGTCAGGGCAGCAACCTGACGAGGACAAGATTTTCGTCTTCGACATTTCCTGTTCAATGAATGCTTACCACTACTTGGGAGTTGTCATGTAGAGGGGGGGGGGGGGCATCCTTAGTAGTCAATAATAGGGATTATACGTATTTGTTTGCACCCAACGATGTAAACTCCGATACGAGAGAGCAAACCCGGCTTTTTTTTTTCATTTCTCCATGCCGGGAATAGGACCTTCACCCACGTGCTTAGCCGTGGAACACTTCAGTTGATACATGGAACAACGACGGTCATGCGCTCATATCCAGGCAACAATGAAATGTAGCAACGTGAAATGACAACTCACCTCGATAAACGACCGTACTGCAATATCAAAAACGGCTGATCACCGGCAAGCCCACGATCGAGAGAGCATCAGTCATTGGAAAACGGCGCCTACACATACGCAAGTGACCGGCGCATTTTCGAGGGCCACATTTCTTTTCTGTACGATCGCCGGCGCCGGAGCTTTCGGGTTTTTGGCGCCGGGTTTTCCCCTGCAGGTACAAAAAATTGAACGACACTTTTTGCAAATTCCGAAGTGTGTTCGGCGGAAGCCTATGGCCATTCCACTGACTAGGCCATGGTATCGGGGGAATCCACATTCCTGGGGCGCTTCTCCGACCCGCTTGCCGTGGAATCGTCACCGGGCCGCTTGTGAGCCATCCGACTAACTCGACTGCTGCAACAAGACGTCTGACGATGGAGCTTTGCACAACAGATGAGCAACGCGCGTTGCAAGGAGCAACGCGCAGCTGTTGCTATGCGTCGCTGTGCGATCACGTGATTGCTGAGAGAGTGTGAGGGGGAGAGGCCAGAGCTGGCACCATGCCAGGGAACGGACTACCGCCGCGAGTATGAGACATTAAAGGTTCTCGCCTTAAAATCGGTACTAGTGGGGTCCATCTGTAGTTAGAGAAATTGAAACGCGTCGAGCGCCTCGGCGTTCTTTGGTCGCCCCAGTTCTGGAGTGGACGCTCTCACATTGCCTTTCCGGCATACGTGATGATGAATTTTCAATTTGAGGTGACCAAAATGCTGAAAATGAAAGTGTCCGCGTATTCGGTGCGCTTCAGACCAAAAACTATCAGTGTCCCTTTTGCATTAGCGGAAGGTGACAACCATCTTCTTTTTCTTCTAAGTCGATGCAGTGATCCTCCCGAACGGCTGTGCGCGTAACATTGACCTTTCAAAGTATGCTAGAATGCCTAGGGCAAGTACAGCTCTTAAGTGCCCATTACGCCATAATGATTCCGTTTTCGAATCAGCGAACGGCCCACTACGCGTCCCTAAGGCAACACGCGATCCTACGCAGCTGTTCACTTTGTTGATGCGTTTGATAATGATGATAGTTAAATATGTTTTAGCGCTTTGTAATGGGTGTGGCTTTAAAAAACACCACTCGTTCCGCAATTCACATGTTCTGACGCATGGCGCGATTCTTCGCTTCTGTTACGCAGTGTTACATGCGTTAAGGAAACTCCTTACACTACATGACATTCATATAGCGTTTTTTTTTTCGAAGCAGTTTCAAGAAATAGCATGGCTCCGTTGTCAACACCTGCTTGCCACAAACGCAGCCTGATACGCCAAGTGTTTCTCACTCGATGCAGTGTTTTTATTTCCATAAATAGATTATGCGTGCTTTATAGGGAAAAACACGTCTGTGTTTTCAAGTGTTGTTAAAAATAATTCTTTATCTGGTGACGCCCAATCTGGAACAGCATTGCAGAGCAATGCATACCCAGGGGGTCGAATTTGTCCATGCATCAATCTCAGGGTAACCGCAAACTGTCTGCAGTAAGTGTTACATACGGAAGAATAACGGAAATTTAAATTCAGAATAACTTCATATAATCTTGTTTAAAGCGCGAACCTCAAGAACGAAATATATCGGAAGCAAATCCGAAGCCTGTACAGTCGCGCCAATACGACTTGCAACACTGGAGCGCGTGGCCTCACAAACCTTAGCATCGCCTATAGCTTCCACTATCCCTTATTTCCAAACTAAAGGTTGTTTATCTAACTTGGGGATGATCCCAATGAAGAATATGTACCTTATTTTTAGAAACTGAGGCAAAATGTAGCCGTGCGCCTTCTTTGAACTCGTGAGTCCACGCGCTCCCGTGTTGCAAGTCATATTAAGCGCGATTGTACTTCCCGTCTATCCAATGGTGGTTGAAGCGCCTGTACAGCGCCACTATAGCGCCACTCTATATGCTGTGTTCCTTGAGCCCCGCGCAGACACTAGCGCCAGATAGCCAGCCCCCTAGGTTTCATAGTATGAAACTCTGAGGCCTTAATAAATCATAATGTACTTTTACCAAATAGCCCAACTCGCCATCCTGTGGCAGAGTTGATGCCAGCGCTTGCCTTTACTTTATCTCGGAAACATGGTCTTTTCCAGGGTGATGCCCACCTGCGAGTCACTTTTTTTCTGTTTAAACGCTAGGTTAATTACAAAACAAGGCATCGTTGTTCCCGACAGAAGTATCGTATGTGCGCAGAACGCGGACGCGAGATTTCGCTGCGAAACCGTCACGCGTAGGCCCACAACAGAGAGAATCCCTCCTTACGTTCCTGGACCCAGCAGGTGGACGAAACTAGAAGCTAGAAAAAGCGAGGCACATCCTTTATTGAAGGAAATGAACATTGTGTTGCGCGTATTTTTAAAAGTGAGGATATTCAGGCGCTCCTTGTAGATTTACTATGCAGTTAAGCAGAGCAGAGAGTCAGCAACTAGCGCCCCTGCAGAGGTAGTTATATCCTAAAAGAACAACCGGGTTTCTTCAATTGTGAAAAGCGTTACAGTGCGTAACATCAAGAACAAGATGTAACACTGAGTGTGCTTTGAATCGTCCAACAGTTCTTTTAAACACGATCCCGTAGTCTGATTCGTTCACCAGTTCTGAACGAGGGAGTTATTCTGGAGCTGTTCATCTAATGGACATGTCCATTTCGGCGGAGCGCATTCAGTTATTCGACAAAGGGGCAACACATGGACGCGGCACAGGCAGTAGCGTAGGCAGAAATGTTTTTCGAGGGGGGGAGGGGGTTCGACTATAGTTTATGCGTGTTCGTGCATGTGTTTGTATGTGTGATAATATATATATATATATATATATATATATATATATATATATATATATATATATATATATATATATATATATATGTGTGTGTGTGTGTGTGTGTGTGTGTGTGTGTGTGTGTGTGTGTAAAATTGAAAAAATTCGGGGAAGGGGGGGAGGGAGGGCTACATCCCCACCCCCTGGCTAAGCCAGTGTGCACATAGTACAGAGCTGGTTCTGTTATGCCGATTGGCTTCCCTGAAGAGGTAAAGCAGGGGCAGAGTTACTGAACACGAGTCTAAAAGGGAACCATATGCAGTTACTAATGCGTGGGTGGCCACCGCCACCCACGCATTACACGCAGGACAACGTACTGCCACCAGGAACATTTGTGCCACGTGACGCTAAACGCATTTTAAGACTGCAACTGAATCTGGTTATTCATTACTTTCTTGACCCTTTGCGACACGGCGTCCTCCTATAGAGACGCGACTGTTGCCATTTCTGTGCACTATTGAGACCGCACTGAGCTAATGGTAAATTAGGCATTCTTGTTGCCTAAAAGTATTTCGTATCACTTGTAAATGCAATATATTGCTAAGCACTATCGCTTTGGTGAAGGCAGCACCGTGTTTTACGGGACGTTGGAGGTGGAAATTTTGGCAGAAATGCAAAATACATTTTTTTACCTTCTTATGAATGCTCGCTGCCAGCAGATAGCTATCGCATCTATATTCAGAGGGCCGTTGAATTTGGTCTATGAGGAAATATAACATGACTGACTGTACAATAATGAGGTATTTACGTTTTAATAAGTAGAAATGCTAACACTTCCACTTGCTTTATGCTTGGTCTCCAGAACGTTGGCATCAGATCACTTAAATTTCACGCATCTATAGACAGTCAGTCATAATGTGTGCAGCAACGGGCTCAAGCACTACGGACGTGAAGTCCATGCGACGTGGGCCATCACGGTGTATAAACAATTAATGTATTCTGAGGATATTGTTTACGATAAGCAATTCCGGTCGTATGCATGGTGGTATGTACGCTTGTCGTACTATTGTTTCCCGTGGAGGTATGAAGGTAAACGGACTCACAGGGGACGTATATCACCGATGACACCAGGGGCACGCATGCCGTGACCACTGCCGCCACCAACAGGAATCCCAATGCCATGGAGATTGCATCGGTCCTGTAAGAAGAGTGAGATCCACGTGCATTGCGTGTGGCTATCCCCATATCGGATAATAGAAAAATTAGACCAGAAGCTTTTGACTTGGAAATTTTGCCAAACAATGCGCCATTCTTATTTCCAACTCGGCCATTTCACCCACATAAGACAAAACCGTCAGACGTTATCGAACGATTGTGAACTCTGAACGACTTTAACAATTTAGACAAAACTAGACTACAACAGCCTACAGTTGGCTAACACTAGCTGACATTAGCTGGCAGTGTTCGAGTAAATGTGGCAAGCCAGGTGCTAGTGGTGCGCGAGGTAGTGTGGTAGTCCAGGGTGCCAGTCTTGTGGCAAGCGCGTTCTTTCTGCGCCGACTGTGCCTTGTTTCTGTTGCATCCCAACACTCGCTTCTTGCCGGAGACGTAGCGAAAGAGCGCTACCGCATTAGAAGACTGTTCCTAATCCCGCCAGACCTTGTCCTCGCCAGGCGCTGAGCGAGTGCATCTCCTGCTACAACTCTCTGGTGAGCCATGAACTCAGGCTTCATGGTTCCAAAACGGGAACAAGGTATTAAACTTCGCTAGACATCGACCCTAATCTAATCCTGCCACATGACCCCTGCGCCCCTTAGTAGTGCGTAGTCTTCTGATGCACTCCTATTGAAAACAGTGGAGCAAAATGTTTAATGCACCAGCGCCGAGCAATGCTTCAATGAGTGAATATTAATAACGGGCTGGATTGAAAGCTTCCTGCAGTACGTTCAAGCAAACACGCCAAACCAGCGACTTCCAGTAGGCCACCTGCCCAAAGCATCTCCCAGGTTGCTGATATTTCGTTATCTATTTCTATTTCTGTTACTTATGACACACAGAGGCTTCCAGACTGTTGGAAGAACTTTCACCGGAACTGATATTCATGGGAACCATAAGGCCCTGCGGAGCTTCATCTTGATTTTCTAGCGAACACGCCGTTAAAACGCAAAGCGTAGTTGAGGGCTTTTTGAAAGCATTTTTTGACCTCGATACAAAGGGTACATGTAGAAGAAGGATGACTGCACATGACTTCACATAGCTGTCGGGCAGATTTCATGTTGAAATGCACATTCCGGTATTCCAGAACGTTACTCATCACACTGTCAAGTTGCCGCATTCTTGAATCAAAGGTGCAAGAATGCGAACGACAGGAATGTTAAACTTCAGCTACGCTAGTCTGAGCTCGACCCGAGCGCGTCGAGTCAGAAGATCAAGAAACCAAACTCGACCCGACTGAATTTTCGCACATCTTGTCAAGCGAATTGCGTTGTTAATTCCGCCTTCTGCTACCCGTGTCGATACAACTTTTCTCAGGCAACACGCTCACGTGGACCCCGCCAGCAATTTTTTTTCTCGAGATACTGCAGCGCAAGAAATAGACAAGGGCGAAACAAGACGACAAGGACGAGCACTGAACAAGGACTAGCGCTGGGACCAGGACGAGCGCCTTGTCTGTTTACTGCGCTGCAGTATTTTGAAAAGATGTACCCAGACGTCCAACTCGCCGTTTTAACCCGCCAGCCATTACTTGAACACGATGGTAGGATCTTGCTCGGACAAAAGCGAATCAACCAGTCCTTATCGCGCCTGCGTAAACATAGCGACACAGCGACTGCTCCTCTGGACTAGGATTCCATAGGAGCAGTCGAGGAGCCTCTCGGTGACTTACACTTATCCTAGTAGCTCACTGAGCGGCAGCACGTATAAAAACAAATCAATCCTACCTAGCTTTCCGCTGAGCACGGCCGCTTGGACTTGAGCATTGGCCCCCTTGAAGGATGCCCCGCGTCGACGGACTAACGCGCCTTTACCCACGTTTTCCTCGTCGTCTTCGCCTCTACACCACGACTCCCCGCTAGCGGAGATTCGTGCCCTACGGAAGTGATTGAGCATACAAGTGAGAGTGATTTCGACATGCCGCCTGTGCCTCAATATTCGAAAGCCCTACAAACATTTCGCGTTTGTTAACACTAATGTGTGCACTTTAGGACATGGGTGTCCGCATACAGTTTCTCACAATAATACAACTGTAAGAAACTCTATGGGTATCCTGTCATTGCCCCAAAACAAGGCACATACCCACAAGATGGACTGATATGTAGAGGGGGGGGGGACGGAGCGGGGAGTCGCACCGCGAATTTTCGTAGGTCTGTTTGCCTGAAAATGCTTTTTTCGGGACTCTATGTCAGTATTGGTATGTGTTTCCCGTATGAAAATGGTGATGTCCGGGAAATGTCCTTTCTGTTTCCCATTGACGTCCTACATGACCTTTATGGTTCCTCTTCCTTTTTGTGACCTGCAGGACGCTACTTTATGTTTACGAAACCCTCTCTCGTCCTATCGAAGGATTCCTTCTTGTCTCCTGTAGGATGTGTCCTTTATGTTTACGGCAGGATGTTACCTGACAGCGAACTATATGTTACCTGCAGGAGCACCCGAGTTCATGAGTGGGTAGCATGTGGTAGTACAAAAACATTTTTTGTCAGTGCCGTAGCCAGAGGGGGGTTTGGGGGTTCTGAAGCCCACCCCGAAAATTTTTGCATTATATAACACACACACGCACACACACACACACACACACACACACACACACACACACACACACATAAGTATATATATATATATATATATATTTCAGGGGGGGGCGAAATTTTGATGGTTGGAGGGGGTATATATATATAAACACCCCCTGCAACAAAATTTCAGGGGGGGGCCTAGACCCCCCGAAAATATTCCTGGCTATGGAAAAAACTTACACACACACACATACATATATATGTATATATATATCAGGCCCGTAGCCAGGAATTTGTTTCGCGGGGGGGGGGGGGGGGCACTTGATGAAAACCTTGCCGTTTTCAGAAAAACACCTACTTCACCAAAATTACGGGGGCGGGGACCCCCCATGGCTATGGACCTGATTATATATATATATATATATATATATATATATATATATATATATATATATATATATATATATATATATATATATATATATATATATATATATATATTTGTTTATTTACTTTGTCGTCGCACTGGATAAAAGTTAGTTGTATTTGATACTTTTTTAGTTTAACATAAGGGCAATCAATCATTGCATGAAAATCTCGCGTGTAGACATCTGCACTAATTGTATAACATTAATTCACGACACACGAACGTTTTGGGGCGATTAATAGCATCGTTGTTCATGTATTCAAAATTTTTTTCAAATTTCGCGCCCGTAGGTTTCGACTTATTTTTTTTTCCGAGGTCAAGACATTGTACGCCTCAACTATTTATGTATATTATATTTACATAATTTTTCTTAAATATTTCCAAGCGTAAATTCAGGTTTTTAGTTAGAAAGCGCGATGCGCAAATGCGATTTACGTCTGCGGGGCTGATACCACGTGGTACCACTTTTTCTTGTTTTGCGTTTGTCGCCTCGCCGCGTCGCGAAGGCGCGAAGGGCCGCGTTTGAGTGAATTTTTCTCTTGTGTGAAGTGTGCTTGCGCGTTGTGCTCGTCCTGTGTGTTCTGCCGGTGCTGCTTATTACGAGGATGCGCTATATTCAAGCGAAGACTGGCTGCTTCATATCGGGGAGCACTCACCAGGTATGTACCACGTTGCTGCTGTCAGCGCTTGGTTAACACCGAGAGCGCGATAATAACGCCGTTAACTAAGTTTTTCTTAACCAGTAGACGATAAATGAGCTTTTATTAACGTAGCGAGCCTGTTTGTGTCTACCATTTCACCAGGATCAAGGCAAGTTTGTGTGATTTTAAGCGCGGGCGAGCTTTTTCTTTTGTTTGACGCGTAAAGGAGAGTGCGCATGCGCGGCTGTGATACGGCGGGGGATTTGAACAGAGTTGTGGCTGTGCGCTCCTCTGTCGGCAGTAGTGTTGAAGGGTGGTCCCGCTCACGGTAAACTACTATTTTGGCTTAGTAGATGGGCGAAGACGGCGTTTGTTAGCTGTAAGCGTCGATCGTGCCTAAGGCGCGTATGCTTGGACCTGTTAGTAATTCATGTTCACTTTTTTAGTGCACTGAACACTTTCACGGCAGTTCCATATGCTGCGCGTACTCTTTTCAATAGCTTCAGGATCGTTATAATAGCAATGTTTTGACTACTATCAGAGAGATGTGTTTTCTTCCTTGCGGGTGGTCAAACGTGTGCATGTGTATGCATCCGCGCTGGCACGTATCTTTAAACTGCCGTGATACTCGGGTTGATGCGTGTGCGTGATCTTGAAATGGCATGTTGCTTCGTCTTAGGTACGGCTCGCGAAGCTTGAACTTACGCTTAGGTGTTCATACAGCCCGTTTCGTCAAATTCGGCCGATGTTTTCACCCG
Source organism: Rhipicephalus sanguineus (assembly GCF_013339695.2). Lineage (NCBI taxonomy): Eukaryota > Metazoa > Arthropoda > Arachnida > Ixodida > Ixodidae > Rhipicephalus > Rhipicephalus sanguineus. The sequence continues at coordinate 24,656,673 of NC_051183.1, read as the reverse complement.
CAACATAGGTTGCCTGATGCGGCTGGCACCCGCGCCTGTTAAGCCGTACGTTAAACTGGGGCAGAATTGTTGCACCTAAACAGTGCAAGCGCTAATTCGAGCATCAGTCCACGCATTCGAGCACAACTTTTTTATTCTGCTTGTTTCTGTCGTGTTTGGCTTTTGTTATTTGTATGCGCCTCGCCCCACCTTGGCGTTTTTTAAAACTTCGCTAAACACTTACTTGTACGGGTACGAACATTATAAACAGCTTGTACCACCACCTCCAGTGACATTTTCTGATAGATGAAAAGCTTAACGGCCTATCGGATAAAGTAAATTCTCTAGTCATGCGCTACAGATGTTAAAAGGATCCGTGGTATGTGCAACATATGAATATCTTATTTATTGCTCATAACTCGCAATAATGTTATACATACTTCACAGTATGCATGCATAAGTCATGCATGTGTTGCTGTTAAAATGTAAAATTAGACAGTGTATTGTATCTGAGAACACAACAAATCTAGACTGTGTTTTTTCACGCTGTTGGCATTGAAACAATTATACAACTTCAGAAATAAGTTTCATCTAATGTTTATTGTGTATTTGCTAAATTGTGGTCAATAGCTTCCAAGATTCTGGTTGCCAGAGATTGTTGCAGAAGCCTGCATGCTTTATTGGGATGGCATGTGGTTCAAGATTGGTGCCTTGTAAGTCTTAGATTTCCACCTTTTTCGCCACATGGCCATTAGACAGCCTGTGATGCATTAGTGAGGAGTATCGTTTTTTTAGCCAACCAGAATCATTGAAACTAATGACCGCAATTTAGCAGCACACAATAGTACAGTGAAACCAATTTCTGACATTATATAATCATCCCAATGTGAGCAGCCTGAAGAAAGCTACGTTAGTTGTGTTTGCAAGCAGACATAATTTAATTTTACATGTTACCTGCAATGGATACATGATGAATGTGCATACTGTCATGTATGTGCAGTGCTATTGTGCTTTTGTGCAATAAATAAAATATTCATATGATGCATATTGCATTGCATTCCCTTTAAGGAACACGTCGTATAAGTATCATAATATAGCTACAGGAATACAAATGTGCCTGTGTGAATGCATACTCACACAGGTTTGGCTAGCTGCAAGAACAGAATTTACCGATAGCAGCCAGTGACATTACTCGCACACAGAACTTTCAATTACACGTGGTTGACACATACAGCAAACAGGGGGCATCTTTTCCTAAGAGCTGTACCTTTGCGTTAGTATGTGAGCAAGCTAAAATGGTAAGGTTAGATCCTCGACATAAAAAGTTCATCCACAACACGCTTTTTATTGCATTTATTTCGCAGCATTCCCTTTATGTATTTCTCACTGAGTGGAGTCAGGTGCCACTGAATATGGTGGCCGTGCACTGCATCTATACCCACACAGAACTGAGAACACCATTCCAGCATGATGGGAACATACTGTACGTTACGCTCTTGTGAAACATTTCGTGACTACTCCTTCTGTCTTTATTTTAGGCTTCAGGGTACGAATGTACTGTAGCGAAAGCACACCCTAGCGCACCCTGCATTATGCAGGAACAATATTCAAGCATATCTTTTACGCATCTGCGATGTGGAAATTCCATATTCTTTCATAAGGTTGCGACTGTGTTCACCAAGAATGCATCAAACAAGTTTTTCTTGTAACTTCTCTAGTTTGTGTACGTCCTGCTTGTTTTAAACTTATCTAAAACATATTGTTCCAGATAAGTTAAAAAAGAACGTATGAGGAATTCAGCTTTGCTAACAGACACATGTGTCACTAAATTGTTATTTTGTTGTTTCCATTGCAGCCTATACGTGCTCCTTGTACAAAGCGAGTGTGAAAGCCGGACAAGCCTGTCATCAATGCTGGCTCATGGACAAGTTCGTTGCTGATGTACAGCAGCTGCGCATGGCTTCTGTTTCCTGTACAAGGGGAACTGCACTGAGAACAATGGAGTGGGCACTTCAGCCACCTGTTTGCTGTGTTCAAGTAGCTCACATGTAGAGGGTGTTCAAAATTAAGCTTTTTGTTTTTCTTATAAAAAAGTCCGCCCTGTAAAACACGTCAAAGCCACCTTTGCAGATAAGTTATTATCCAGGGGGACACAAAGTGGGACAATAATTATCGCTGTCAGCCGTGCAATTAACTAAGATTTAATAATGAACTTTTTTAGTGACTGCAGCAAGTGGGCATGTATGTATTAAGAAGTTTGAGCCAGGTGCATTTCTACATGATTCCACTTGGAAGAATTCTTCTAGCATGTCTGGGCTCAGATATCTTGCTGCAAAGTTTAATTCCGGCTTGCATCATTACACATGCAGGACCTTGAGCACTGGCACAAAGCTCCTTCCTGATGTGCCACGTTTAATGTTACAGCGGGTCGAAGGCATAGGCAAACATGATAATGGTTACCCTTTTCCTGCCGGCTGGTGATAGCAAGCAGTGATTGCTCGTCACACCAGGGAGTAATATTTTGCTGATCCTCACCGCCTTGCATCATGCAAACCACAATTAAACTTTGCCGCGGGATATCTCGCAGCACAGACATGCTAGAAGAATTCTTCCAAGTGGAACTGTATAGAAACACGACTGCCTCCAACTTTTCAATACAAAGATGCCCGCTTGCTGTAGTCACTAAAAATTTCATTATTTAATCTTAGTTAATTGGGCGGCTGACAGCAGTAATGTCTTACTTTGTGTCCCCATGGACACTTAACTTACCTGCAAAGTTGGTTTTCATGTTTTTCCCAGGGCTGAATTTTAATGCAACCATAAAGCACAATCCTGAATGTGTCAATGCTGCTTCCTTAGCTTTGTATTTTGTCTTTTCAAAATCTATTGAGTGAGCGGCTCTCTTGACTCATGTGTAATGTTTTAATTCACATCTTATGTGCAGTTATCATTTTTAAAATTGAACTTTCAATTTTGTGATAAGGCAGTGGTGCATCAATTCACTATTTTATTTTCACTTTAATATTCACCGTACATTTTGTTGTAATATGCTTTTCTAATCATACATATTTCATTGTCTTCCAGAAATTTATTTCCTTAGTGCAATCATGTGATGTCCTGCTGTGATGCCTAATCATATTTAACTTTGTTAATGGTGACTTACAGAAGGCATTCTGAACTATTGAAATGTAAGTCTCGGCATTGGGAGATGAATGGTGGCGACATTTTTTAAACTACACAGTTTTATCTGCTTGCTTTAGTTGTGTGAAGTATAATAATAATAAGTGTTTGGATTTAACCACAATATGATTATGAGGGACGTCGTAGTGGAGGGCTCCTGAAATTTCGACCACCTGGGTTCTATAAGGTGCACCTAAATCTAAGTAGATGGGCCTCAAGCATTTCTTCCTCTATCGAAATTGTGGCCACCACGGCCGGGATTTGATTGCGTGACCTTCGGTTCAGCAGTCAATGGTGACTTACAGTGTACTGCTTTTGTGTGGGCTATAGTTTCTTGCTTCAATTTATGCATGCTAAGTATGGCATTTTGGTGCCAACCACGCATCTCTGGTAGTGCACTGATGTGTTTGCCACATTCCTAATTTATTGCAGCATTTAATTATTTTAGCACGCATTTATTGTGAGCAGCTCTGGGTAGCGCACTGACGTTTGTCACATTCCTCATTTATTGCAGTATTTCTTTTGTGTATTTATTCTGAGTTTGTTGTAAAGTTATGATTGTTCCACTTCTTCCACTCTAGAAGGTTTCATACATTTGTAATTAACCCATGAAGCCCAACACTTAGGTGTGCAAAGCTTATCTAAGTAAGTGTTTATAATGCCTTGGAAAGTGCCTCTTGGTCATAAATTGCTGTCATGATGAGTGTCTTAAAACATTTGTTTTTGCGTTTTCGAGAAATGAATGTACTCTTCATTATCAAAAAAGATGCAGAACAAGTTAAAACTTTTAATGATGTGTTAATGATGAGTTAATGATGTGTTCAGGAGTTATGGGGCTGATCTGTTAATCTTATTTTTCTTCAACCGCCGACATATGTACATTGCCAGTTTGAATATTGCCTATGAAGTGCTCTAAACTGTACAGTGTAAATGATAATAAATGAGTAATATTGCAGAGTTTTGTATGCATGTACATCCAAATTCTAGCAGCCGTAATATGCTGCATCATACAGGCAATGCAATGGCCTAATTTCTGGTCTGCGTCAAGGGTGGCTACTTATAGGACACATACAGGACGGACACTTGGGGGACACAGAAAGTAAGCGGCCAAATCGTGACATCTGGGAGACATAAAGGACGGTTACATATCGGATACATACAGGACGGTCACTAATGGGACACATACAGGGCGGACACTTGGGGGACACAGAAAGTAAGCGGCCAAATCGCGACATCTGGGAGACATACAGGTTGTGTCCTCATGCTGCCTCGGGGAACCATACAGTACACTTCCAGGACATCACCATTTTCATGAGGGTTGTGTCTATCGTCTTCATTATTAGCGCCTGTCAATGTCACAGTGCACCACCCTTATCTGAGTTGCCGATAAATCCTTGGCAAGTAAACAAAACATGCGTTTTTTTTTTGTTTTTGCGCGGCTTTCACAAATTTAGTGCAGGTTGTACGGGAAAAATTTAAGAGTGTACCAAGAGCCCCTTCACCAATCCGGCGCGTCATCTCCGAAGATAAAAGCTGACTTGTTTACTTATTATTTTCAAGGCATGTTTCTTTATGGCTCCTGAGTGCATGATGAGAATGATGATGGTGGTCTTGGGAAGATTGGCACCTAACCACACGGGGGGATCTGCCAAAAATGAGGCAGACGCCTGAGTGCACGGTACCTTCTGTATTTTCCTTGTTTTGTTTTGTTTCTTTTTCGTCTGATTATGGGGTTGATCATCAACCCCATAATCATCAACATCAACGGTACCCACAGAGGTAGACGCGCCAAGAATCGAATGATAGCGAGTAGCTCACAAAACATTAGCTGGCCGCAGGAACAGACAAACCAAAAAAATCACAGCATATCCACGTGGTGAATGATGATGAGTGGGGCGAAGCGAACTCGCGCTGCAGCACGGCGATGGCATTGGCGCGAGCGTGGTCGTTCTTGATGGAAGATATTGTGACTAGATTGTTTGAGAACTACAATCTGTTGCACACACCGCAACTATGGCCGAACCTGTTATCAAGGAAGTCCCGCTGGAAGCGCACGTCGGCGCCTTCGGGCAGAGCCCGCCTGATGCGTTTTGCAGCCACTTCACGTGCTCGCACAGCCTCGGGCTCTGCTTGCCGGTACGCGCGCTTTCTCGCCGCTTCACGGTCCTTCACATTTTGAAGATCCGATTCACGCCGCAGCCGTGCAGGTTCGGCCTCGCGGGCTCGAACGGCGGGGTCTTCGCGCCGCAGCCGTGCAGCTTGTCGAGCAGCTTCGGCTTCGCGGGCTCGAACGGCGGAATCTGCTTCGCGGCGTCGACGTGCAGCTTCGGCCTCGCGGGCTCTCACCTCAGGATTCTGTCTGCGAGCGCGCGCTGCCGCCGCCTTCCGTGCCCTCCGTTCCGTAGCCTTGTCTTCCATTTGGCGACTCCGAGCTAAAGAGAAAGCGTGCCAAGAGGGAGCCTCATGGCGCGTTACTTCTGAAATGTTGTCTTCGGGTGTCGTTGAAAACACGAGACGTAGTAAAGAAGAAAGAACGCCACACAGGCGAACACGCAAAAACGAGAGTGTCACTCGTCAACGTCGTCTTCTTCTTCTACTGCATACCAGAACGCGCGCAGTAAAGAAGAAAGAATGCCACACAGGCGAACACGCACGAGAGTCTCGCTCGTCAACGTCTTCTTCTTCTACTGCATACCAGAGCGCGCGCTTCTCGCGAACTAGAAGTGGCTACTACAACGCTACAAACAAGCGGAGGATGACAGACCCACGGCATAAGGAGCTTCGCCCCTAAAACAAAAATAAATAAAGAGAAAGCATAGAAGCTGCAATGCTAGAAGAGACAGCAGTTAGGATGTATGAGAAAAAATATGAAAACAGTTATTAAGATGGGAGATCATAAACATTCGAACAACAGAATACACGGGAAATCAATTCAACCGTAATGAATACCGAGTGAACAAGAGTAAACTGACAAAAAAATCAGGAGATCAATTTTTTGTTCGATTTTTAAAAACTCATACACAGTGGACTAACCGATCCCGAAGAGAATGGAATTAGTGGAATATTCAACCGTAATTTTGTCTTCCGACGTCGAGCTGAGAGTAACATTCAGACGTCTGTGATTTCAATATTGTAACGTCGTTAAGGGTAAGTTATTTATTGGGCGAAGCCGCGGGTTCCATCCCGGCCGCGGTGATCGCATTTCGATAGAGGCGAAATGAGAGAGGCCCATGTACTGTGCGATGTCAGTGCACGTTAAGAAACACCATGCGGTTGAAATTCCCGGAGCCCTCCCCTACAGCATACCTCGTAATCATATATCTGGGGTTTAACGTCCCAAAACCACGATATGATAATGAGGGACGCCGTAGTGGAGGGCTCCGGAAATTTAGACCACCCGGGGTTCTTTGACGTGCATCTAAATCTAAGTACACGGGCCTCAAATATTTTAGTCTCCATCTAAAATGCAGCCGCCGCGGCCGGGATTCAATCCCGTGACCTTTGGATCAGCAGCCGAGCGCCATAACCACTAGACCACTATTACCTCGTAAGCATATCATGGTTTTGGCGCGTAAGACGCCACAAATAATGATTATTATTTATAGGGCGAAGTTTTGCCCAGCAGGAAGAACACTGACAATATAAGCAAGCAACACTCGGGGAACAACGATATCGGAGAGCACGGTCGTCGGTAATCTGATCGCCGGTGACGCACGTCGTCTTTTATACACGTGTGATCGAAAATTCCAGCGTTGTCGTTGGTGCTCCCGTTAGTTCCACAGTAAACTCGACTACTCGCATCGTGTGCGAAACTTTACCAGAACATTACAGAACAATCGTGACGGTTCCCATACATTCCAGCGTGGCCTGGTCCGAGCGGTGTGGTAAACCGAGTGAACTGTTTTTGTGAGTGAAGTGTGGTCACATAGAAATAAAGAATCGATCGCACGCGGAAATATTTTGTCTTTATAATTTCCGGGGCTTTGCGTGCCAACACCATGATACTGTAGCGATGCTGAATAAATCAAACGTATTTACGAAGGGCGAACCTGTGCCCACAGTTTGAAATGACTGTTGTCTTCGAAGTGCGAGCCACCGGAACTCCAAAGATGCCGTTGCTGGAGAATCTGTTGCTGGACCTGTTGTTATATACTTGAAGACACGAAAAAACCAGCTTACAGACGCGTACACAGGAAGAGAAGGCGAAAGACACTCGCTAGAACTAGCAACAAGTTTAATGAAACCATCACATACCACACGTAACGCAATCACACATAACACAATTATAGCTGTTGCTCGTTCCAGCGAGTGTCTGTCGTCTTATCTTCCTGTATACGCGTCCGTAAGCTGGTTTTATTTTCGTTTCTTCACGCCGTCGTTGTTGTTGTCGTTGATGTTTTTGTGTTGTGCCCCTACATATGGCTCATACCCACACTGCGGGATTGGCCAAGAATTGTTTATATGAAGTTTTAAATATGATTAGTAATAACTAATCATTAAACACAAAAGAAACGCTAACATATCTAAGAAAGAGAGCAATAATTATTTGCACGTTCAGACCAGACTACTACTCCTGACTAGAAATTAGAATAATGACGTTAAAGTGTAACCCAACGTCTTTTAGGGGCGAAGCTCCTGTTAGTCTAACCTTGTCACGTCTCCGTTGTCCGGCGTAACCACCTTTGCAAACTGCCCGCTACTTCGTCTTTGCAAACATCCCGCTACGATCCATCACCGATCCATTACTTCACCGACCATAAAACCGTTATAATCAAGGAGGAATGGTAGCCACCTTTGCAAACTGCCCACTACTTCGTCTTTGCAAACATCCCACAACGACCCATCACCGATCCATCACTTCACCGACCATAAAGCTGTTATAATGAAGGGGGAACGGAAGCCACGTCTAGCTACCACTTACGGATAAGAAAATTTCTTGTATCAATATATACAGTGTTTGTCACGTCTTTGATGATGCACTGGGCTATCGCTTTGATTACTGCTGGGCGAAACCACTGAAGATTTTACGGTGTAACCATGATTGCTTCAGGAGCTTCGCCCAAGCTCTTCATCATTCACCCGTGGATATGCTGTGAATTTTTTTCCTTTTTTATTGACTTTGTTCAGCTCCCTTCTATCTCTTCGCGAGAAGCACCTATACCTGGCGACAACTTTCTGTGGCAGCACAGTCAAAGCTACGTGGGCGGAGCTTCTGCACATGTGTTACTACGCCAAGTAGTCCGTTCGCGGGTGATTTCGGTTTTGGTTTCGCGAGCGCATACAACATGTGCGTTCCCATACGAGTATTCATGGCTCATGATGTTATTTGGGAATTTACGCAGATAGTTTATTCACAGATATAGTCCAAATCTACCAATTGTTGCTGGAATCGTTACTGAGCTCTTCTGCAAACCAAATTATGTAACGCCAATGTGCTAGCGGTTCAAGTCCACGTGCAAAGCGAGCACCATTTAGTATTGTTTACATTTATTTTTTGGGAAAGCGATAGAATATATTGTATTGCGAAGGAACGCAGGAAACAGCTTTATTAAAGCGGTCGGTTTTACTTTTCAAAGAAAATAGAAAAGCCACGGCCCAGCAGTAACTGCGCAATTGGAAATCTTACGCAAAGGTAACAAGCCATTTTCTGAATTTCGGTGCACACAGGGTCGACATCAGGGGCGTAGGCAGAAATTTTTTTCGGGGGGGCACCTCCTTGATCTGTAGTGGACACGAGCAGGCAGATGTGGTTGAGTGTCATTTTCTGCTCTGTATGCTATGGCAAAAAAAAATTTCGGGGGGGGGGGGGGGGCACGGGCCCGGTGTGCCCTAACGTGGCTACGCCCCTGGTCGACATCGTCGTTTTCCTACATTTGGAGACGCTATAACTTTCTGGAGACGCTCACGCTATTTTGTCAGGGGACACGAAGGCATCGAAAGGCAGCAGATATCTTGGCCATGACCAGTCAGGAGCGGGCGTCTCATGTGTGCGATTATACAAACGGGTGAAACGCGTTCCTTACTCCCGTGGTCAAGAATGCTTTTTTTTTTTTGGAAATTGAAAATCACGCTGTCAGTCGCATAATATTCATGAACGCGTCCGTTGCCGAGGCAAAGCTGTGCATGGGTGATTTTGTCACCGTAAATCGCTCTCATTCAAAACGCCAAAACGCCTCCCGCCGTAGACGCCGACGGGCACGGTGTTAGACACAATCTAACACCGTGCCAGTAATAGTAGGCAACCGAAATACCGACCATGTATGCAATGCATTTTATGAAATGGGCCACTTATTTTACGTACTGTTTCCAATCGCAGTTTTGCTTTCAAGCGGCTCTTCTTGCTGAAGACTTGCAGGTCGCCGTCGTCAACGTCAAGGAAGCTATCGCGATGAGAGACCCACTTGCGATAGTGGTATCACTTGCACACTTCTTTCTCGGTGATAGTATGGGCAAATCAACAAAATAATTCACAACGCACCGCTGTCTTCGTTTCTTTCTGGTCGATGAACACAGATCACCTAACGAACACGCGCTTACGCTCACTTGCAAGCTTCGATGTGCACCTGTTGCAGCCGAGCGACGCCATCGTTGTTTAGTGGGGACGGAAAACGTGACACGGACATCAGAAAACCTGAAAACTCGAAAGAGAAAAAATCGCAAATCCTTTACGGGATTATCATTCTTACTCTCAACGCAAGCAATCTTCAACGTAATACCTATTTCTTTTCTTTTTATGTTTTCTTTTATGCTACGTATTCTACAAAACCTAGCGTTCGCGGACTACATACAGAAGCGGAGTAAAAAAGTGCGTGGTTCGGTTGCGTAGCCTTGGCTGTGCTGCCACAGAAAGTTGTCGCCAGGTATAGCGCGTGGCGCATACGAGCCGAGTCCGGCCAGGTGCTCGTGCCACGGCGGTCGCCGAGCGGCGCAGTCTGCAATATGCACGGTGATGGGCACGCTATTTAAATGCGGCCAACAGGTCGCAGCAGTATGACCATGAGGCATTCCATAGCGGAAGGCTCTGGAAATTTCGACCACCTGGGGTTCTTCAACGGGCTCCTAAATCTAAGGGCAGTGGTAATATAGTTGACGGGATAAAAAAAAGGTTTATAAATACAATTTCACCGCAACTGTCACACGGAGGCGTCGTGTAACCAGGTCCTGGTAAGTAAAAACTTAAGTGTAGGATTTGATAGCGTCATCATGTGTATGTTGAATGATATGTTGAATCATACCAGATGCATTTATTCTTTAAATTTTTTATGATATTTTTTTGTAAATAATAAACACAATTTCCTCCATGTCAAATATTCGTTACGTAAACCACATGAAGTTTTCTTTTTTTTTTTCTTAAAGAAAACCTCCCGCTTTTCCTTAAAAATATCGTGTCAATTCCACCCCATTTCTAGCTGTTCATCTGTACCGGGTGTGCGCCATATATAAAAAGTTGAAAGTAAACGCAAACCTCGCCATTGACTTCCGTGTTTCGAGCATTGCGATGAGGCATCAACGGCGCAGACACCAAGAATAGAAATTTTCTTGTCTCGACACTTCATTCCTTAAGGAAATAATTATTGCTGCCGATGAGTGTTGCACAGTCATAGTTCTCTCTCTCTCTCTGTCTCTCTCTCTCTCTCTCTCTCTCTCTATATATATATATATATATATATATATATATATATATATATATATATATATATATATATATGCTTGCAAAAATCAACAGAAGTGCTGGCAATCAGCGCCTGCACAGCAGTCGCTTATTCGTGTCCCGTTTGTGTGTGCCTTTTCTTCCAATGAAGTCATAGCTGCAAAGCCAAGTTTCAACGATTTTAGATAAAGCGTGCGTTTTTGCACTTCACTCGTAGGCAGAGGCTATGTACAGTCGTCAGCAAGCTTAATCCGAACGCTCCGCAGCGTGTCCTGAAACGGTTTCATTGACGTCAACGCCACGTAGCTTTGGGTTCTGTTGCCGAGATGTTACCAATGCATGCTGACACACTGTCCAAGCCTACCGAAGTATTATCTTGGCAGCAGCACACAGCACTTCGCGGTTGGCATCAGTCAAACCAGTTCAGGCCACGCTGCGGAGCGTTCGCGTTAAACGGGTACCGACACCATTTTTCGAAGACGAGCCTACTCTGCCGTACAAATCTGCTGTACACAGAGACGGCACTGAGCAAGTGTGAAGCTCAGCAAATGCTGATAAGATATTTTATTTTGATATTAAAGTCACTTTTTCAGGGGCGCACCTACCGACATCGACACTAGCTTGACGTCAGGCTAGAGTACTAATTCTGGTGACTTCACGCAACAGTCTGGCTAGTTGTGATGACATCAGGTACCAAAATTTACAAGATGGCCGCTTGTGCATCACCAAAACATTTAAAATGGCCGCATGTGCATCACCAATGGAGCCCCGGTGTGGAGCAGCTGTGGAAAGGTCACTACATATTGTGTGAGCGCGTGACGAAAAGCTCATACCGTGTTGTGACGTCAGTACAGTAGGAATTGAAACTAGCTTTTGAAACACATACTGTAATTACTTTTATTGCGATAGTAATTATATAGACAGTCTCGGCTGATTTTTGCCGTCCCCGTCGCCGCCGTCAGGCACCGTATAAGTGTGTGCATATATATATATATATATATATATATATATATATATATATATATATATATATATATATATATATATTTATATAAGCCACAAAGAAAAATAATTCAGAAAAACTTTCCGACGCGCGGAATCGAACGGGTGACCTCTCGTTTCACAACGCGCGGTTAGACGGTTATGCCATGAATAGCACCGCCTTTAAACCTGCTAACGGTGAGCGATTTATATACACCATGTAATTCAGCATGCTTTCTTAGTGGCCACGTAGATGGCGCGACGTGCGCGCGTGTTGCGCGCTTTAAAGATCGTCGCCCCGCATCTGCGAACGCCATTGCTGTTGGCTCTACAGGGCGTCGTCGCTTTCGTGCGCTTATCTCGAGGTAAGGAGGGGCGGCCGGTGGGGTTCTTCGCTTCGCTCGCTGCATCGGCTGCGTTTGCGAAAGGAGCGTCCCAATGGGCAACCAATAACTTTGGGACGTCTATCGGACCACTTTACTGGACATTACGTACATCCGGCGGATGCACGACAAATACCGTGGGACGTTCAACGGGACGTCCGCAGGACTATATGGCGCAAAGGAATTGAACATCCGGAGTTAATCCCACCGGGCGTCAAAACCGGATATTCGGACGAGCTTGGACGTATGCAAATTCAGTAAAAATCTTACCCGACGTCCAGAAAACGTCCGTGGAATGACCCATATGCTGGACGCAGTGAGGCTTTTGGTCATTATCACGTGCAGAGCTGGACTTAACAGTTAAATGCCTTAACAGTTATCTTCAACGTAGACCGCCACGCGTGCCGGATTGATAGGTTCGCCTGTTGCATGGGCATGCGCAGATAAGTTTTCGTGCCTTCTTTCTTTTCAGCCGTTGTGCGTCTCTTCAGTTGTTAGTCGGCGTTTGTGGTGTCCTGACTTCTTTCTTGTGTCCTTGTTTGCACGCCCTGTCTTTTTAGAATGAATACTTACCAACTAGCTCAGCTCTCTGTTATTCTGGACTTTCTGTGTATTTTTAGCACCTTCAGGATATCATATCCTGAAGGTGCCCAAAAATCCACAGAAAGTACAGCTCTGGACGTGATAATGACCAAAAGCCTCACTATATATCCAGCGGGGCACCAATGGGCTCATTGTAAATACAGCTCAAAAATCGAGACGCAGACAATAAAAGTAAGGACACAAACAAGCGCTTCTTTGTGTCCTTACTTTTCTTCTACACACCACTTATATCCAATTTCCATGTAGAATTCACATCGGTTTACTACTGAACAAATAATAAATCTGAACATGCAAAGGATGAACACGTACTTCATAAATGACGTTTAGTGTATGGCGCACAAATAATCATGCTTATCAGAAACAATAAATTATCCAATGATCTTGTAAAAGCGGCTTTATTAATGAATAAAGCGCACCAAATGTGGCACAAAATACGACAGAAGGTGCCCGCACAAGGTGAAGCTGATTGACGCAGCAGCAACATAAATTCAAGTTCTGCATGAATGCACTCCAGGTCCCGTCAAAGAAACTGCGCTGGCTTTCACACAAGCTGGCGTGGTCTCGGGCCTCATGTCTTGTACAAACAGCGGTGAAGAAAAGCTGCATACAAGAAGAAGCAAGTAAGCTAGGTATAATTTACAACAAATAATTGAGCATCAAGTCATTCTAAAGACAGATTTCCAATTACAGATGTGCACAAATGCTGTCATGTATTTATTAACGACAATCATAACTACTCACAAAGCGAGGCACCTGTTGTAGAATCGTTGCACTATTTGTCAGCGACAGGCCGGCATGGTTGTAAGAAAGCAAGCAAGCAAGCAAGCAAACACTCGCTCGCACGCATACACCCACCCACACACGAGCTGTAACCCGCAGAAGAACAAGATGACCGACCTGGAATAGGGCGAGTAAGTCTGGCTTCCGATTCGCAACGGCGCGTCCTCCGTATAGACGTCAGACTCTGGAGTTTCCAAGATGTGTGGCGCCACCTGTCGGAGAAGTATTGAGTAGTGCATAGACCGACTCTCTCGCATAGTTTGCTATGGGACCAGGTGCAACTAGCGAGTGCGAAACAACGATTGAGCTTAATATCGCGTGTGTTTGCGCATTTAGCACTCAGAACGAGAGCTGTGAATTGCTCTCCGCTAGTCGGACGCGACACCGAACCGTCGTGAAGTGCTTGCTGTATAATTCGCCTGAACGACGGCGAAAACAGCAGCAGACGAGAGCCCTCCGCACGCTACGAAGAAACTCCGCAAAAGACGCACTGTTGCGTTGTGAATTGCCACGGACGTAAAAGACTGAATAACAGCGTTCAGTTTTACCGATTTCCATAGTTGTCGTACGAAGAAGAAAGGCGAGAGCGCTGGATACGGGCCGTTGCGAGCGTGTTGGGTAAGCGAAGTACCCGCGTTCTCCACAGCCGGTGGCATGAATGTGTGGCTGTGCTGTTGTTTTGCGTAGCCCTGATGCAAAACCGTGGTAACCTTGACTATGAAGCCCAGCAGAGGCTCTGACCGCGGTGCTTGTCGTGTAACACGAAGTGAGCAGCTAGAGGCAGACTGGAGACGCGTGATACGCACACCGCGACGAGTTGGTCGTCACAACACAGCATCGCAGACGTATGTACGTTTTGAAGGCTCAGAGTTCTTGTTCTAACTAGCTAACTTTTTACTTTATTTTCTGCTTTCTTTTTTCTGTGGGGCTGTGAACTAGTCAAGCTGTCTAACACAGCTTTTTTTCACAGTCCTTTCTTTCTGTACAACAGAATGGAAAATAAACTTTGACTTAACACCACGTGCGTCATAGAAGTAAATCGCAGAATGTTGGTCGTGACACCCTTCAGGTTCGTTTCGCCCGTGTCCTCCGCGGTTGCCGTAGCTATCTCGGAGGCCACGGTTTTGCCTTTGGTTGTACCCCGCGAAAGTGGACACGCACGTATCCCCATTTGCAGTACATACAAACGGAAGACGACCATCAAGAGACCATTTGAGGATGCGTAATAAAACACTCCAATGCACAGGAAGCGAGAGATGAATTAAGGGAGAATGCAACTGAAACGGCGAAAATCGCCGGGGCCATTCGCCCCTGATGAACCGAGTTTTGTACCACTGATCGTAAGATGCATAGCTAAGTAAATTGATCGTGTATGTAGGTACTTTATCGCTGTGACATACGTATATACCCGATTTTAACGCATTTAGGCTCTAGAGAACGGATGTCGGAGGGCTTGCCTCGAACTCGGTGTCGTGTGATGCTCGCTTGTACTTGCGAGTTGCGGCTCGCGGGGATAACTAAAACTTATTTTGCATCGTACTCGCAGTTCGCTTTGATCAGCTTCCTTTGTTTCTGAAGCGTGGATTGGCGGAAGAAGCTTTCCAGGTCCTTGATTTTCAGGACACCGCGCTTCGACACCAACGAAAGAGGAGGGTTATATTGCGGCCTATGCACATTCGCTTGCGGGCGGCTCTCTTTGCACTACCCAATTAGGGCGAGGGCTACGATGAGGGCGCTGGTGGCGGTGTTTTTCGCAGCGCCGCCTGGGCAGAGTCTGACGTCTATATAGTTTCGCGTTCGACAAAGATTCAACCACCAGCAAAGAACTGTCAAAAGTTCTAGCAGTAATGACGAAAAGTCAGGCACACTTAATTTCACTTACCGAAAGAAGTAGGTTATCCGAATAGCTGCTTGCTAGCTGCAACGAAGGTGGCGAGCAATCAGGCCATTGTTGTAACGGACCGTCGGCGAAAACACACAGTAGAGCTTGTTTCACGAATCACTGATGAAAAATATGCGGCAAATGGCATGAGCACAGTTACTTCATGCCAGATAACAGCCAGTGAACCGTACAGAAAAGCTGGCACGCTACACAAAATGCGAAACGATGACAGCCGAGCTGCTGCCAACGCAAAACGACGCGACGACGCCAACGGCGTCTTCGCAGTCGCCGATGCACAGCACGATCGCGAAGGACACGTTTCAACATGAGTGCCGCCGAAGCTGATTGCACGGTGCGCCGCATGGTGCGCCGGGTGCGCTGCGTGTATTGGCCTCGAGGAGTTACGGAGTCGCCCTCTATCGGACGCGCCTCGATTGCGTGCTAGGCAGCATACCGCCGGCGCGCTCCCCATAGGTTTTGCTGTCGGCGCTCTACAAAAACACCTCGCGGAAGCCCTCCAGGGATTTCTGTCAGTACTTTCGAAATGAACTGTGTTCTTTACTGTCAAAATAATCATTTTCGACGAACTGAAAGCAAAAGATAGTGTACAGTCGCTGTCTCTTTGCAGAAAACCGAGCACCCGCTTCACGCTGTCACCGCGTTGGGGACCCCTGAACCGGCTTCTTGCGTGAAAGGTAGTCACTCGCTGAGTGCAAACTATGTGAAATATCTCGTTAGAGTAGACTGCCTGTATAACCAAACGGAGCATAACAGAAAGAAGCCTCAAGCTAGCGATCGCACGGGTTCGCGACGACTGACGGTGCCTCTGCACGTATGAGCGTCTGGATGTATGTTCGTACTGATGGTTTCGCTTTTGCTACGAGCGCGTTTTGGCACCGCGCTGTGAACTTTAGGCCACAAAATATGAGAATTTGTGAGTAAACAAACAACTACTGTTGCGCGGACGCTATCAGAGCAGTTGAAAAACAATTTCCTTACAACTGCGGCTTCGGTGCGCATGACAACTTTGTGATATGCCGTCCCGACGATTCAGTGTTTTTTTTTCTTTTTCGGTCTAAATTCGGGTACGTTTCAATGTCATTTGACAAGTTGTCTCGCACTGCGTATTGATCGGTCTTCTCAGCGGGCAAATGCCGCTGCTTCTGTTTCTTTATTCAGCGCATTCGTTTCGTTTGGTGCTCACACAAAACGTGAGCAAAGGCGACGCCTTTTTTTAATGCTCCTTAATTATCGTTCCGTTTGCATTCCAGTGAACTTGCCGCTCTCTGTCATCAACAAATTCATAGACCAAAGCTTCACCACTTCGAGATTGCTGGTGGAAGGAGAACCAGTCTACGAGACCGAGCATATATACTATAACATGCGACGCCTTGGAAAAGAAAGAAAATACAGTAACGTTTGCCGGACTTGTTCTGCAAACGTCGGCTGTGAATTAGGACACACATGAACTTGAAATAGCGGTGAATAAAATAGAAGGTATTGCAGCAACCAGCAGCCGCAAAACAGGATAGTAATTATTTGGCGAGTACCCCAGCAATTTTGGCAGCAGTGTCGTGTCTAACGCCAACAGGGTGGCATCTTTCCCACGTAAATAAATGAGGCTCCAAGAAAATACATGAGGTTGGCCGGTGGGCAGATCACGGAGGCAATGCAAAATTTATGTAGCTTATGAAGGAATGCATGCCTCATCAAATGGGAAGGTTGCCCGTCGGCGTCCCGCGTCGGTGATGCAAAAAATAATCATCACGTGATGGTGTCACCATATGACGTCATCATGACGTCACAGATCGCCAAAATATGTAGCGTCATTATGACATCACGTAATGTGACGTCACATGATGACATATTCACACGTCATGGTCGATTTGCATTGCCTCCGTGATCGGTCACGGAGGCCGTGCAAAACCGCGTTAGGTGCAGAACGCTTTTGGAGGGGGGCGCGGGAGAATCAGTACATCGACTGACAAGAAGAAGATGGCTTTCGCCTTCTAGTCATCTTTAACGAATGCATAAGGGACCCTGCGCGTTTTTTACTCAACGTATCTAAACAATGACTTGCGCATCTGCAGCCGATTTTGTGGACGCTGAGCACGGGGTCGAAGATCCAGAGGTCGCATTGTAGGGCTCTGAGATGGCATCGCACGTGGTAAAAGGTAGCGCTTTTACCATCCTGTGGCAGATAAGCATCATTTGCCGGCGGGAAGCGCGCGCGAGCCATCGTCTCAGTGCGCGCTGTCTGCTACTCACCGAACATCGCAGGCCCGACGCAGTAGCAAAAGTCTTCGTCGCGGAAGTGCTTGTTACACACAAGACTCGTAGCGGATGGCTACTTGCCGGTTCTTAGCTTTACAACCCATGCTTCACGCTGTTTCTTGTCCCACGGTTACCAGTGCAGGCTGACACTGGGCTCCTTTGCGTAAGCGCGGCACTGCGGCACCGAGCGGTAGAGCCCCATGTTCGTCGCCTTCGGAGGCAGCCACTCTATTACAATGGTTTCAATTGAGTAGAAAATGAGAGAAAACTTTCGAATTTGAACAGACCGCAGCGCATGTGGGACTTGAAACTCGTTTTCAAAGCACGCGGCAGTGCTCCACAAGCAGCCGACGCGGCCGCTGAGACCACATGATCCTGCCAAGCACGTCACGCCGACGGTGGCGCCGGCGTTTCCAGTGGTGGGCCTAGAGGCCAATACGGCTCTGCTGCGTGCGTGCCTGCGTTATGCGCGCGCACACATCGAGGCACACTAGCCTGCGTTTTGCCGGTTTTACTACTGTTATCAGTCGCGCGACTCTAACAGTTGAAACTGTTGAAAATGCTAATAAAGAGTATGCAAGTACATTTGAGGGGCGAATTAATGCTATATTTAAAAAATGAATACATTTTTGGTCTTCTCGTAAACTAAGACGTTTTTTAGAGGTTTTGTGTTTCGTGGGAAGAAATTGCAGTGACGTTTACGTATGTGCGTCACCCATTCACCTTTCTCCTAAGCACGTAAATAATCGCGAGAAATGCCACGAATGCAATGCATACATGCTCGCACAATTATCCATGAATTATTTCCTTAATCACATATTTTCCGAAAGATAAAAATTAGCGGCGGTTTCCATATGTTGCAAAATCAGTTTCACGCATTGTCAGATGAACTAGCGTGTAGCGGTTTGCATCCAAACAGCTTTGAAATGTCCGCACGGCCATCTCCTGTCGACGTCCTCTTGATATCCACGCCTGGATTATTGAAAACGTCCACGTGCTATATATTCTTGGACGTCTGTCGGAAGACCTTTTTTGGACATCCAAAACGCGACGTCCGCTGCACGCCCCGTGAACCGCCGTTCTGGGACGCGGACGTTAGGCTCTTCTTCGGACGTCGTCAGGATATTCGTTGTCCATTGGGGTGCTGTTCAAACAGAAATGAGTAACAACTGTGACAGTTCGCGCTCGTCCTGTGTGTTCCTGTTCGTTCGTTTCGTGCATCCTGCTTTATGTTTGAGCAGTGCGCTTCAAGTGCCGAGCTGTGACGCATGATAGTTCACGCTCGTCATGTGTGCGTTCGTTTTTGCGTCCTTTGGGCTCGAGCGACGCGCTGCCGCTTTCGAGCTGATTCAGCTCTTCGCGTTACATTCAAATTTATTGCTATCGCATTCATTGCTTCGCCGTTGCGGCAAAACTGACTTTTTTCAAGGTGCACTCGCGCTTAGCACTACTTTATCTATACCCTTGAGGGCTTGGCCTTTCATTTGACGCAAAAAACGACAACTGAAAATTTTCGTCTCAGTACCCCTTTAAGCTTGCTGACGACTGTACATCAAGAAATTTGGAGACCGATGTATCAGCGTTCCCTCATTGTCTCTTTTTGAAAATCGGTCTGCTTTTCTAGCTGATAGGGTGTAATGAGGCGTGGTTCACATCTTGTAAGCTCTTTTGTTGTATTGTGCGCATGCTTAAGGGATTACGAAGCGAAGCATCGGGGAAAAAAATTCAGCTGCGACTGTACGCTTGTCCGTGTTTTTTTCCTTCGTCCGTGTTGCTATATTGCGAACAAGAATTCCCTTCCTATCTCAGCAAAATGTTTCGATTATGAAACTTCCTTAAAGGAGTCCTGACACAAAAATTTTCGCCCCGCGTTTTTTTGCTGCAATGTGTTTCTGGGGGCCTGTTAGTCATAACATGGCACATCGTTTGCTGCAGCGCGCTACAGATAATTAATTACAAGCTCCTCATTACCGACACAGCCTCAGTTTCGGTTTGACAGAGCAAGCCGCCGGGTGCAACTATCACCACCTAGCGAGTGAAACGCTCGGTCACGTGAGCACACAGAACTGTGACGCATTTCCGCGCGGTCTGTCGTCGTCGGGCTCATCGTCGTCTGATGGCGACGATTTTCTTGCGGCGGGGATCGAAGGAATTTTCGACGTGGCGAATCACTTCAGGTTTGACCCGCTGGCGAGGAGCGATTCGTCGGGAAGCGCGTCAAAACAGAAATGGCGGCTACGACGTCATCGTAACTTGTACCGGCTGCAACGGTTACGTAGGGGAAGTAGGGGGGTCACCTCGGGTCACCTCCGAGGGTGTCAATGCACTAGGTGCGGTCTAATGCTGGATCGCGCTCGCGAACTTCAAAATTCATATAAAATACCTTCCAAGCTTTATTCGCTGTCGATATTTTGCAGATGGTACGCGCACATACACGGGAATCAATCCAGCAGGTTATCTCGGCCGCGAAATTTTGTGCCAGTACCCCTTTAACAAATGGTGGCTCACACAGCAAAGATCCTATCAAACGTCAATATGCCTCCAGGTTCTGTCGCAGTTTCACTTATGGAAGTAGAAAGCGAATTAAATTTTAATTCTTTCCGTTCGTAAAGCACATATCCAAAGTGTTCATATTACGTCGCTCATCTTAAGCTCCTCCAAGGAACTGCTAGCGAAACAGCAATAGTGTGCGCTTCGCCGCACTTTATGAGTCAATCTCAGATAAAAGGCGTGCGGTGTGCTGCGAGAGTTTGCGCCGTCTCTGATCAATGCGTCGTCGGCAGCTGCACAGTGTGGCAAGTCTTCTGCCAAAATTTACCGCGATAATCAACGATACATACAATTGTCGCCATGGATAACGACGCTGGTCTTGATAGGCAGGAACGTGGTGCAGCTGGAACAATGTGCGGCCACAGAATCACTGAGAGCGATGATGTAATTGACATTGCTGGAATCTATGTATCATACTGTTCCGAAAGTTATTAAACCTCGAAGGATCATTACGTTATAGTCGTTAATTTCGAATCAGCCGACACTAAAACAGCTACACATGGAACAAGTTATATAACTGCAGAATTTCGCACTGACGTCGTTACCGCTGGAAATATTGAACGGGAAAAACTAGCAGCCCCTACGCACTACTGATGTGAGGAGGAAAGCGGTGTGAAGGTGGAATTGTGCTCCGTTGAAGCAGCTTTCCTCGCCTTCGTGAACATCGTCAGTATATTCTAAAATACACGTTTCGATATCCACTAGTAATCCCCGTGAAAACGTATTCGAACAAGGTTACTTGAATTTTCTCACGCTGAGAACTACGGCTGTTAAGTGCATGCAACTAATACTCCCGTTTCTTTCTTGCCCCCTTTTTGTCAGATGTCTCTGTCACGTTTTTGAGCGTTGTCGAGCGCCGTAACGTCCTCCAGCGCAACAGTGGGTCTCAAGTAGTTAAGATTGCTGTCCTCGCAAAACTTCTGCACCTGCGTGGTCGTCCCCTGGCACACTTCAGCAGTCTCCGTGGTCGTGGTCGCCGTCGTCGTCGTGACCGTCGTCGTCGTCGTCTCACTGTCCGAGGTCGACGAGCTTGACCTCACGCTGTCGGAATCGTAAGTCGACACCGATGGCAGCTGGTCGCGGTCGACCTTGTTCTGCTCGTGGTTAGACTGGAGTGGAGTGTCCCACTGAGACTTGGTACGCCTCATGACCAGAGGGTCAGGCGCAACGCATTCTTTGCCCAACGGATCGCTTATGTGACGCCCGAACATTCCCACCTTTTGCAGAGCTGCCGCAGCTGTCGTTAGCGTCTCTATGTGGTCGATGCGCATGACCATCTTCTCGGCAGCTGGGGCCGCGGCGTCCTCATCGACGTCCTTCTTGTTTTCAGGCTTCGGTGGCGGTGTGGGCTGTGCGATGGCCCCCGTCGCTGCAGGATCTCTCAGCGAATCCTTCCCTTCCTGGTGTTCCTGTTTTTCGGCTTCCTTTTGTTCCTCCTTGCTTTCCTGGATGACATCTTGAGACCCGCTGTCGCCAACGACTGTCGAAAGGCTCGCGTTACCAGCGGTCCTTCTGTGACGACGGTGCTTGGAACGCCGCCTGCCACCTCGGCGTTCTTCTTCCTCTGCTCGCCGCTGCCGCTGCTGCTCCCTTTCCTGCTGTCTTTGCTGAAGCAGGAGTGTCGGAAACACCGGGTCCTGGTTCAAAGAACTTGCGCTAGATGGTGGGAGGCCGCCGCGCGTGTCAGGCATGAACAACGAATCCTGCAACTGCGAGTCGTCGTCGTCGTCCCCAGTCTCGATTATGATGAACGTCGGCATCCGAGGAGGAAAAGGTCCAACAGGTCCGCCGAACGGCATTCCCATTGGCCCACCGAGGTTGATAGGACCTCCACCGAATGGGCTTAGCCCGAAAGGTCCCCCACCCATGCCGAAGACACCGAAAGGGCGCAACGGATCCGGCTGGTCGTACAGGCTGAGCGGCGGGTGGCTGTGCTGGAACAGGGGCATCCTCTGCCTCGGAGGCATCTGCGCGTTAGCGGCGTGGAACGGCTGTTGAAGACCGGCGAATCCCGGTGGCGGAGTCTGTCGCTCGTTGGGTACGGCGCTGATGAAGTTCGGCTGTGCCTCGCCGAAGGCGTCGGGTAGCGAAGGCGCGGAGGTGTTCGGCATGCTCATGACTATCGGGTTGACGGGGGCGCTGCGAGGATAGTCTACGTTGGCGAGCTCGGCCGGTGGCGCCTGATAGCGCACCTGGCGGCCAGTCTCCAGGTTGACGGGTATCCCCGTGACACCCGGGAAGTCCCTCATCGTTTGAGGCTGCGGCTGCGAGCCGTCGGGTGCGGGGCCAGCGGCGGGGTAAGGAGTGGGAGGCATGGCGTTCGCGTTCCTCAATGTGCCGTCGGGTTGCTGAACGACGCAGATCGGCTGAAAAGCAAACGATAGAAACTACCTGTGTTAGAAAAGGCAGAAGAAGGAAACGGGGCGAAAAAGTCCCAATCAGGAACCTCGGCCCCTATAAACACAAAAATGGATTTTATGAATATTCTTTAAGGACAATTTCAGCTAATCCTGGTTCCAGACGTATCATTTGCGAAGACAGCTGGCCAATCATACAGCGCGCTTACGATGAAAATGTCTGTCGATTTGGAACCTGTGCTGCAAGTGGTACAGGTTCCACTCTAGGACGCTTTACTTGATCGAGCTTTCGACCGGCTCAGGGAGTCTACAACGCTGCGGTTGCCTTGATGATTACGTTCGCAATTTAATATACCGCAATATATTCTGATATTTATCTATTATTCCAGGCTTATATCCGCGCGCACGGTAAGACTGCGCAACAGTGCTGGCACCTCTCCGGGATGCTCGGCCGGAACGTGTTGTTTCTCAAGAGATAAAGAAGAAAATGCACAGGACAGCATGTGTCTTCTTCCACTACACTTTCCTCCTAAAGGAAAGAGGGAGAGAAGGAAAAGGAGAAAATAAATAATACAGAAATGTCGGCGATGCCAGTGTCAAAAGTGAACGGCAAATCAGATGTTGTTTCATGACCATGCCGCATCCGGTCAGAGGGTCAGAATTCAACAAATACGTTATATTCCCGCCCAAGTGGACTGGTCAGTCGAGGGTGGCGCGTTGTCCTGTTGTGTTCCTTGTGTCAGTTATTTTTTCTTGCTTGAACGATGTTATGGACGTAAATGTCAATGTAGAGCAGACCTTCTATGCGTCACCAAAAAAGTAATCGATTGTAATTCCAATTACTTCATTGGAAATCTAATTGATTATAGTTACCAATTACCGCATCCCGCAAGTAACTAATGAATTACAAAAACTGTAATCGAAAAATTTCGCGCTCCTTTCTTTCCAATTTCATGTGCCAAGAATATCTTCGCTTAGTCACAATAAAAGAGTTGTTCGCAACATTTAAAAAATGCCCGAAAAATCTTATTGTTTACAAGTAATCGATTATGTACATGCCTAGTGTGAAGTAGCGAACTGCAAAGTATTTTGAGGTATTTTGATCATACCCACCGAGCAAAATTTATCCACGCTCGCTACAGGTTGGCCGACGTTTCGCCAGACTGTCTGAGCCACTTGATTACATCTACAGAGCCTTATGTCTCGAGCCATGAGCTCCAACCTCTACTTTGGCTTTCAACATGGACATTCTGAGTTAATCATGCACATAGCATTAGAACGGAGTTGGGCGAGTTGGCGTGCTTACATCGTGAACGAAATAAACAGCGCGAAATACGGGGACGAGAAAGGTACGACAAACCCTTGCGCAGGCACTCTGATTAGCGCAGAAGAGAAATAATGGAAATTTTTTAATGTCTCTCAAAGGTGACATGCGCCTCAGTCAACCTTCGCTGGCCTTATCACAGGCAGAAGTATCATATCTGAAGGATGGTTTGCGCATTGTTCATGATCAATCAATCAATCAATCAATCAATCAATCAATCAATCAATCAATCAATCAATCAATCACTCAATCAATCAGTCAATCAGTTTCGATGGAGGCGAAAATGTTTGAGGCCTGTGCACTTAGATTTAGGTGCACGTTAAAGACCCCCAGGAGGTCGAAATTTCCGGAGCCCTCCACTACGGCGTCTCTCATAATCATATCGTGGTTTTGGGACGTTAAACCCCAGATATTATTATTAATGAATGAATCAATCAATCACTCAATCAATCAATCAGTCAACCGATCAATCAATCAATCAATCAATCAGTCAATCAGTCAATCAATCAATCAATCAATCAATCTTTATTACGTCAAAAAGGTGATACATTGCAGATAACTATGCAGCCACTTCTTTTGTTATTGCCTGTTTTTGTTACCTTGTGCAAGCGAGATGGTTTTATGTTATCCTGCTTTCTCAGTTTCTATTTATTCTGTTGCGATAAAATAAAATTTTAGTAGACAGTCAGCGCCTGCGTTTGTCGTTCCCTGTTCGTCCTCGTCTTTAGCGCTGTTTATTTCGTTCAGGTTTAATCCCGTAATACGATCACTTACTGGTTGCTCTGGCTCCGTCGGATGCGACGACCTTCTGGCATGCAGCAGCACCCCAATCGCACACACGTTCAACGCCAGAACGACGACACCTAGGACCACTGTAGAGCCCCAGTCGTGCCAGAAGCTTCTCCCGAAGTCTGCAAGCACAGCACAAAGCAAGCAGGTGCGTCAGACTGCTTGAAACTTGTTCATTATACTTTCCTGAACTGGTGCTTTTCACTTGCATGCATATATCGAAGTATTTCCTAACGTACATAGTTTTTTTACTATTTTTCTTCGTGACCTAATCGGCAAGGAACAGTAGCAGCAGCAGCAGCAATCACGATCAGTATCAATACAATTGACCGAGAAGAAAAACAAGAATAAGATGGCTTGCGCTTTGAGTCGTCTTATGTGTGGGGTCTGATAGATATCGCCGCTCTCGGAACACACGGATACAGTTAACGCGGTCGTGCAACAACACGCGTACGTTCAATAACACTTCCTTTACATACGACGAGCTCGCCTGCCGAATCTGACACACAGGTAGGAACACGCTCAGTCCCCTTATACAATACGCGGAAAACATTGCACACACACAAGACAACATAAGACATACAATACCCATACATACAATGATCGACTCACTACGAGGGGCCCGCGGGGAACGAGCCGCAGTATCGTCTCCCACGGACCCACCGCAGGAGGCGTCCATCCACGGCGCTACCGAAACCCCAAAGAATCTCGCTGCTGTTTTCTGTCCGCCGACCTAGCTTCTCCCGCAGGCGGCGCTGCCGGCGCCACCGCGCTAAGTCTACATCGCTAGAGTCACTGGAAAATTTTTCCAGTGACTCTATACATCGCGCGAGCACAGCGCCACTCTCGCCCGGCGGCCTTGAAACTCAACTGCGGCCAATACGCGAGATGCGCGTGCGCCATGCGGCGCGAACGACTTTACAGGGGGTGATAGCACCCCCACATATGAGAATGCATAAGGGACCCTGTGAGTTTTTAGTGCAGCCTGTTAGAGTACCTTAATGCGCGCGCCACCTTTCCATCATAGAGAAGGAGCGCCTCCTTTCTGCACAACTATATGGTAGCACAAAGGCTGACGTCGCTGCCTCGGCGGCGCACTTTTTGGGGGTCACGAATATTTACAACAGCCCGGAGAGGCAATATGGCAGCACCTAAGGAACACTTGTTGGAAATATGCATACAATGAGTGCTTCTACAGCGTCATCTCTTACTTCTTACGTCAGGCGCCTCCGAGAAGAACAGTGTCTGATCTCAGTGCCCCTATTCTACTAGGCTACAACTCACAGGGGGGCTACGTCCGCTCGCTGCAAATGTAATCAACAATTCCACCCAATGATTACAGCGCTATATATATACTGATTGTTCCGTTCATGGTAACGTTTGGTGGAACCTGCTGATAAGACGACCAAAGGTGACTGCCGGCTGTTTCCTATCTATCAAGCATTTGTCCTACACTAATCTTTCCGATTGCCTATCACTTAAGGGTCGATTTGTCCATTATTTCACATACGATTAGACTCCCAAAATGTCAGATGAGGTTCCTCATGCTTTGTTTTGTTTTTTTTTTCTTATTATACGCCCGAAACACCTTTCCAACTTACTGCAATTTTCGTCGCTGTTATCGCCGCAATTGTTGTGGCCGTCGCACGCGAAGTTGTCGGCGACGCAGCGCTGGTTGGCACATTTGAACTGGCTGAAAGTGCAGAACGCAGTTCCGGCTGTGCAAGGAAGTAAAAAAAGAAAACATAATTGGCGTATGGCAAGAAAATGTCATAGGCGGCAAAGTAATCATGCAGTAACAGGCTCGCTTTAAAGCCACTCTTCCGTCTACGTTCGGTACGTGAAAACGAGAGCACGGAACTGCGCTAATGGGTGCGCGTGTGCTCCTGATGAGTCACGTTCGCAATAAGCTTGCCAGATTTCTTGCGTTCCCTTGCACAGTCTCAACGGAAAAATATCAACACAAGTACCCGGTGGCCGGAGCCGCGAAATCGCGACACACGGCGCCGTTGCTCACGAGCACGCCGATAGCGAGATTGCCAAGCACATTCCATTTTCCGAAGCAGCTGTTGGCCCATTCGAAAGCCCATATATTAAGGAACGCTTGTTCATTGCTTATCGGCAGATGTGGCCATGCACACTTTTTTTTCGTTTTTTTTTTTTTCGCTGGAGTTGCGAGCAACCATTATTGCGGTTGCCCTGAAAAAGTTGTTTGATGGAATGCTTTCCGCCGGCCACCCCTGCTTTGGAAAATGGAATGTGCTTGGCACTCTCGATATCGGCGTGCTGTGGAAAAGGAGCGCAGCGTGTCGCAATCTTGCCGCTTCGGCAACCCGTCATTTGTGCCTAATCTTTTCCCCTTGAGAGTATACCTGTTTTCAGCTTCTGTGATCCATTTTTATTGCCATCAGCACCTGTTAGCCGTGTTGTTCAGGGTTCTTTTACAGCGGAGTACTGTATGGCTAGGACAATCCGAGGAGGCTTTTGACAAACCCTTGAAGTGGAAGCTCTCGTAATGCCTTACCGGCAAAAGTGAAGCCAGCACCGTGGCCGCTCAATAAAAAAGAAAACGGCCGCTCGAAAAAAAAAAAAAACGGCGGCCTGCTGCGTGCCCCGAAAGCGGCGAGAGCCGCCTAGTTGAGCCTGTTGCCGCTGTGGCGCCACAAGACGGGTCGCACTAGAGTTACAGTGAACTAGAATATCTTTGTAGTGGCAAAAGCGAGGAGCTTCTCGTGAGGCTCAAAAAGCTGCCGCCGCCGGTGGCGCAGCAGTAGCTACCGCGAGGTGCTGCTGCGGGGAAACGAGTATTGCGTGGTACAACGCCGCAAACTTTTCTTTTTTCTACTGATGCATCGCTTGTGAAAACCATTTAGTTTCCGGGTGACAGTTTCAGCACTGCCGAAGGCTTTTTATTTTGTTCTTCTCAGCAAAGTGAACTACAGGAGTAATTTACCGATCATTTGTGGTGGTTGGTTGCAAAACTTTATTGAGGTCCTGCAAGGCGCGCGTCAGCGTGGTTCACTTTAAAACTTGAAAACAATATATTCACATGATTTTTTCCCCGTTACTTGCGCAAAAGAAACCATGTACAAATCACGCACTTTATTTATGAAGGAAATAGTACTTATGAAAGAACACGCTGTTGCGAATAGCCACAAAGTGTGTGATGATTTGACAAATCAAATAACTTTAACGCAGTAGCGTTAAAGAGCTCGTTTCGCAGAAATTCCGATGTCAGCGGCGGCGACTTTGGCCGCGTGAGCAAAAATTCAAGGCAGATGAAAATAAAGAAAAGAGCCAGAGGGCGTTCGCGCTTTGGCTTTCCTTGCGGCACAGTTTAGGTCTCTTTAGCGTGCGTTTCATTTTTTTCATTCAGGTTGTGAGCAATGTCTTCATAAGTGTCTCTACTCATTGCACCTGCACAAAGCATACAATGCAAATTCTATTACTTGAAAAATATTTCTTGCTTCAAGAAGGAAATTTTTCCGTACTTCTCAGTACCATTAAAATAGCAGCTTGCCACAACGTCAATCTGCTGATCTAAGGTGAAGCTCATCGCTTTCTCATGAAAAATACCAAAAGGCTCCTTTCTTGTGCGTGTCGTGGCAAACACCAGGACATCTAGGTTTGGTGTGATAAGCATCGTCCACAGCCTTGGAACATATGGTGAGTGGGCCAGGGCCTGCAGATCACCTGGTACGAGAGAATTCACTTCGTCGTTTTCGAAGGCCCTCGCGTTCGGCTCGAAATTTTGGTCTTCGACCAAGCTCGCTTCCTGCTCATCGCGGCGAGACAACCGTACTTTCTCGGCCGATTCAGACGAGGGAACACCGCGATGGTTTCTCTACGGTCTTGGCTTCACAAGTACTTTTGAAAGGTATGCAGGTAGGTCGGGTAAGAGCGTTGGCACCGCACCTGCTGCAAGAGCACGCCCGCCTGGGGGATTCGCACTTCGTTACCGCTGATAACATGTACGTAATCGCGAATAACAAAATGGGCAGCAAAGTTCTTTTCGCGCACCGCAGATGTCTCGGCTAGAGGTTTGTCCTTCCGTTTGAGGTTGCGCTCCCAATCCTTCCAGCGGTCTTCCTATTTTGGCACCGAAAACAACGAAATGGTTCGTCCGTTTTCTACGCGATGGCCGGGGTAGCCTGTACGGCAACCCGGAGTGAAGCAATGCGTGTCCGGCTTTCTTTTACTTATCCAATAGTATAAAGGGAGCCTCATTGACTCCGAGTGCACAAAATATGATTAAAAAAAAAAAGAATCACCGCAACGCAAATATGCACTACAGCGGCCACTCGCGGGTCGAGCTGCGCCAAGCAGACCTTTGCACGTGTTGCGTCTCGTTTTCTCCTCGGGCTAGCGACAGCAGCGCCACACGCGGACAGCAGCTTTTTTGATCACAGCGGCTCCCACGGGTGCCCGCTTCGCTCTTGCCACTACAAACCTTCTAGAACACTGTACTAGAGTTACTGTATATCCCATCTTTAGGTAGCAGAGTTGCGCATCTGCCTTCCAAAAGCCGCGAGCAACCATGCGTTGTGGAGAAGCTGACGCTCGGGTCAATTTTTGCATTTTTTGACGCCGCCGCCGCAGCGAACTGTATTGACACTAGTCATCGACGGTAAAGTTAATCACCGGTCTTCGACACGCCAAGCATGTCGATCGGCGACACGGTGGGAATGTCGCCTGCAAAAAGAGAGTGCAGCTTCGCCGCATAGCTGTGGTTGCTAGCCAGACCTATGCGCAACTCTGCTACCTAAAGGTAGCATATACAGTGACTCTAGGTCACACCATCGTTTTTTTAAAGAAAACGCGAGCGTCCTTGTTTTGCGCGTTTCCTTGAGGAGCCTCGAACCCACGGAAAATATTGTTGGTGATCAGGTCACCAACACTCATCTATGCATTACTTTCTTCGAAAACAAAGATCGCTTATTTCATCATTTGGAATTTTAATACCATTCAGTGCCATACGAAAATTTGTTGTAGCCGACGTTTACATCCTGTCCAATCGTTAAAAGTTACCACGAAAAGCAGCGGCTCCTCTGTATGCTCATTTACGGCAGGATACAGCGTCACGCGCGCGCCACAACCCAACTATCCTTTTTTCTCTTTTTTTTAGATGCGAAGCATCTCTCACTCGGGTGTATGTCCCGCGGTGTTGGCGTCCGCACTCACACTTCCTGCCCAAGCTACCTGTCTACAGAAAGCTCTAGAAGAGAGGACCCAGAGAGCAAGTGAATGCGCTTAGAGGCCGCTTATCTTGAGAAAGTGCTCGCCGAGTCAATTCTCACAGCCATAAAATAGGACGAAGCAGATAAGCTTTGCGATTTGAAAGATGTCGCAAACTTCGTTCGAGGCAAGAAGCTGACATTTTGGCATGTCATCGAATGCAATGACCACGTCATTTTAGCTCACATTTTAACGATGACGCTCCTTGGTTTGAGTACTCTGTTGTCGTAAAAACCGACCTAACTCTTGCAGTAAACGTCGCAAAAGGATCAGTGAAGCGGCTCGGGTCCAAAATGGTAGTTCCGTCCACGATCGACAGCAAACGACGGCTACTGGAGTTGCTGGAAGGAGTCGAGGGGTTCGACAGTGCCCAGAGGTCAAGCTCTGAAAACTCAACCACAGACATCTTCGAGACTGTCGCCTCTCTTCTGATCGAACTATCCACAGCACAAGAAAACGATAACACCCCGACCATTCAACTGCTCGCTGAGGAAGTGAAGTTAATGTCAACAAAAAAAGAACGGCGGCGCTACTCCGTAGAATTTATGGTGTACTGCTGCATACTATTTCTATATCGCCTCACGCGTACAAGTACATGCGCAGTCACGGAAGCATCATCGTGCCACACCCAAGAACCATTCGGTCAATATGTTCGTCTTTCGGAATGAACCCACAACTAGAGCATCAAGACAATACATCCCTCCGCTACATGGCCAAGAATATATCCGAGTTGAATGAGCAGCAACGCTACGTGACTGTGATGGTAGACGAAATTCATCTAAAGCCATTTTTTTACTATAAGGGAGGCAACATCGCTGGTATCGCGTTGAACAACGCAGAAGCAGCAAATAGTGCATTTGTATTTCACAGCCTCATGTGCAAGTTTAAGGAGGTAGCGCACATTGTTCCCGTTCAAAAGGCTAATGGAGAACTTCTGCACAACATTTTAGGAGATGTCATTCGCGGCTTAGAAAAAATTGGATAAAAAGTGATGTGTGTAGTGACCGACACCAACGCCGTGAATCGAAGCGCAATGGTGCCGTTTAAGTACTTGGTGAGCAAGGCCCCTCAAGCCGTTTAAAAAAAATCACTGGCAAATGATTTCGGCTTTCCGCACCCATCAGATCCCCACAGGCCATTGTTCTTTGTCATCGACCCAATGCATTTACTGAAGTGCGTGCGACACAACTGGTTAAAACAAAATGACCAGTGTTTCTGGTTCCCTCAGTTCGAACCAAGCACAGCGGGGCAGCGGCGCATGCAGTATGCGTATTTCTAGACAGTGAAAGACGCATATAATTTAGAGAGTGAGCAGTTACTCCGGTACGGCTATACTTTGTCAAGAAAAGCTGTTTCTCCAACAGACATCGAAAAACAGAATGTTAAACCTGCTTTGCAGGTATTCAGCGAGTCCGGACCGAATGCACTTCGAGTCATTGGAGCCCAGCACAGCCTGAAGCACTACGAAGAAACCGCCAGTTTCACTGATGTAATAGTGAGATGGTGGAAAGTTGTCAACGTAAAGACTCCTTCAAAGGACTGAGACTAAGGGATGACTTGCAAAAGCCCGTCTACCCTTCTCCATTCGACCCCAAGGTTTCCTTCTTGAACGATTTTTTGGACTGGTTGGAGGAGTGGAAGGAAAGGAGAGCGGATGCCTGTAAGTTGTCTAATGAGACACCTGTGGCTCTTATTCATACGACTGGGGTGTTCATTGAAATATGTGCATATTGCTTTGAGGAGCTCAAGATGTCCTTTGTGCTTCTTGGGAAGTTCCAAACAGACCTTCTGGAAGACCGTTTTGGTTGTTACCGACCACTGGCTGGCTCGCAGTATCATTTGTCCGTAAGACAGATTTACGAGTGCGAGAACAAGTTACGACTGCAAAGCACACTACCACAAATCAGCACGGCGTCCGCAATCGACAACGACCAAAATCAAAATTGGGAAGAGCTCCAAACGCAGGCAGCAGTGCCAAGTGGAAAATTCAACGTTGTTGTGACCCAGGAGGCGCTATCAAAACTGAAGGATGTCATTCCAGTGGTTACCTATGTTGCTGGTTACTCGGTGCACATCGCTGTGAAGAGGTTAAAATGCGACAAATGCACAGAGCTCCTCAAAATTGACAAGACTGTCGCAGTTTCTCCCGAAAATCACATGTACAGTCTTGTCAAAAAATTGACAGGGGAGGGCTCGTTTACCCAGCAATGCCAGCTGTGAATGCGGTGGCTCATAATTACGTTGTTGTGGAAAAGCTTTCCAATTGTGCCGAATTTCTTAAAGTTCAAAACCAACGTCAAGTGGCCACGGATCTAACACTGCAACTGCTCAGCGACGAGGAGCCTTCAGATTTCTACGTCTGTGAAAAGGGACACGCAAGTGAAGTGGTGCTCAAATATATATTGTAGTCCAGCACGAACATTCAGCTCAAGAAATTTTGCCGCGGATTAAACAACAAAGTGTCGGACCCGGACAACAAGACTAAGAAGCAGAAGCTGCAAACTCTAACAAATAAATGAATAAAACGCCGATGGGTGTAAATATGAGTGGTCTCTTTTGTCTTTTCCTTCCTAATTTTATTCAGTATATTACACGTGTAGCCGCAAAAAACGTCAGCCAAGCGCACAACTATTGCCCTCCGTAATGCTCTCCGGGGCCCTAAGAGTGTCTGAATAAATTATATAGGGACTTCTGTTGAAGCGTTCCCACGCTTCCGTCGGCCCCATCCCGGCTACGTCACAGAGGCAGCCCCCTGGCCTTGAGTCTCGGTGGCGTTGCCGCGTTCCCCGCTCGCCCTGTGAGAATTAACGACCAGGCTAGAGGGAACACACGACGCGCGTAGTGTTCCTGTTCGCGTTTCACGACGCGAGGTCGGTAGCATGCCCAACGAACGCCAACGGAACGCGATCGTGCAAGTGCTCCGGTTTCGCATCGCCTCATGGTCCTCTTTAGAGGGAGATGGTGTAATTTTTTTGTTCTAAAGGCGCACGGCTGTAGATCTACTAGCGCCAACATAGACGAAATTGTAAACACAGCCTTCCCACTTGTGCCCACGTGTTTCAGCGCGACGCAACAAACAGGCCACACTTTTTTTAGGGGCGAAGCTCCTTTTAGTCTAACCTT
The DNA here is from genome assembly GCF_013339695.2 of Rhipicephalus sanguineus. Taxonomy (NCBI): domain Eukaryota; kingdom Metazoa; phylum Arthropoda; class Arachnida; order Ixodida; family Ixodidae; genus Rhipicephalus; species Rhipicephalus sanguineus. The sequence continues at coordinate 24,623,582 of NC_051183.1, read as the reverse complement.
ATGACGCGTCCGGCGTCAGGCGTAACAGTATAAGAGATGGCGCTGTCTCATAGAAGTACAAACAGCAGTTGCGTGATGATATTGTAGATGGCGCGGTACACAGTCCTTGTCGTCATCACCATTTCTCGTCTCATTTCCTCGATGGCGTTGATCCAATAGAAGTGTGTGCAATAGTGAGCTTGTGTGAATCGCCACTAGATGGCATATATATATATATATATATATATATATATATATATATATATATATATATATATATATATATATATATATATATATATATATATATATATAGTGTTTGTCACGTCTTTGATGATGTACTCGGCTATCGCTTGGATTACTGCTGGGCGAAACCACTGAAGATTTCACGGTGTAACCATGATTGCTTCAGGAGCTTCGCCCAAGCTCTTCATCATTCACCCGTGGATATGCTGTGATTTTTTAATATAGTGGCCATGCCAACACTTGCTCACCCTTTCTCTTGAAAACGCGCTCTTTCTAGATGGTGCTCGCTTAGAGATCAAGTTGTTTTGCTCTGTTAATGTAAACGCTAGGTTAATTTTCAATTGACAGATCGTTGTACCTGACAACAGCAAGAGATCGAGATGAGTATTGATGACTTGATCGTCTAAAAATTTCGACCCGCCACGGTGTAGTGGTTATCATGCTCGACTGCTGACCCGAAGTTCGCGGGATCGAATTCCGGCTGCGGCGGCCGCATTTTCGATGGATGCGAAAGTGCTTGAGGCCGGTGCACTTAAATTTAGGTACATGCTACAGAACTCCAGGTGGTCGAAATTTCCGCAGCCCTTCACTACGGTCTCCTTCATAATCATATCGTCGTTTGTGGAGGTTAAACTCCGACAGTTATTTTAAAAATTGCCAAGAATTCCAGGTTTCTTGTACCACCCAGTAATACAATGACACACATTGAGCTGTATCTGTTCGGGAAAATTTGTCATATTAAACTCGTAGGGCGTGAGAGGCAAACGCTCCCCTTCTTTCGCTGAAATACTGTTTTATTCTGCCCCTACTAAGATGGCAGCCGCGGCCACCATCTTAGGGTGGGTACGGCTTCACTTGTGTGAAACGTAATTTCCCATCCAGCTGTTCTTTTTAAAGCTGTTGGGGGCAATCCGTTTGTGCACGAGCGAAAGACGTATGTGCCACAGGAAGTGGATCAGCCCCATTACCCACCCGTGGTCCTCTGAGGTGTCGCGAAACGGAGACACTAGGTCGCATGCTGCTTAAATGGCTCCACTAATATCGCGCACGAAACACCGAGCACATGCGGCAAGCCAGAAAAGATTACTCATGTCGCGCCAAAAAGACGGCTGCTGCTCAAGTGTAAAGCTCTAATGAAACGAGCATAGGATAAATTCAAAAGGAAGTTTCTGTACATTTCGGGAAAGCTCTGTGCATTTCTGTACGTTCAGTCAAAATTCAGTGTCACCACTCTGTGACAGTGGATGAGTCACTCACTGTGACCTCTCCGTGTCTCCTCTCTGTATTACTTTTAATCAAAATGCAGTCTCACTTCTCTGTAAGAGCAGATGAACCATTCGGTGTGAATGCTCTGTGTCACCTCTCCGTGTCACCTCTCTGTAATACCTTTCATCATAATTCTGTCTCACCTATCTGTGAAGGTGGACGAACAGTTTCGAATCAGGCGCAGCTGCTAAGCGAAACTGATTAAAAAAGTCACAGTTTCGCCGCAAGGGCGAAGCAATGAATGTGATAGCAAGAAACTAATGCTATACGAAGTCAGGCTCGCCAATGGATACTCTCAGTTTGAACAGCGCTCCTGTTGCAAAGGCGGCCGAAGAAGCGAAGGAAACTAGCGTGCTTCAAGCGTCGAGCTGTGACACTTGATAGTTCGCACTCATCTTCTGTTTGTTCGTTTAGCGGCATCCTTTGAGCTCCAGTTACTTTCGTACGCTCCGTAACATGAGCGCGGACATCACGGTGAAAGCTCGAAACATCCATTCTAAAAAGACAGGGCGTGCAAACACGGACACAAGAAAGAAGTCAGGACACCACAAGTCAGGACACCACTTCTTGTGTCCGTGTTTGCACGCCCTGTCTTTTTAGAATGAATACTTACCAACTAGCTCAGATCTCTGGTATTCTAAGCTCGAAACATCCCTCTTTCCCTCACCACGAGAAAACCGCGCGAGCAGAGAGCGGAAGGGCAAGGTTCTCCCTGCGCAAATATAAGAAGAAGCGAGCGAGCTCGCCGACGACTTTTAAAAGCGCCCGTCGCGCTCCTAGCGCCATCTCGCTGGTAATGAAGAAACGCTTACAAGCACCTCCCGTCTCTGAGTCCGTCCAGCGGTAAAGGGTGTGTATATAACGCTCGCCGGTAGCTACGTGGAGGATCTGCTTTTCATGGCGTAGTGGTTCGCGCCACTCGCTGCGGAGCGAGAGGTCCCTGGTTCGATTCCGCACTTCGGAAGCATTTTTCTGAATTACTTTTCTTTGGGGCTTTTATATATATATATATATATATATATATATATATATATATATATATATATATATATATATACATACTTATACATATACGGTGCATGGCGACGGCAAAATCCAGCCGAGACTGTCCATATAATTTCTATCGCAATAAAAGCTGATCATCCACCTTGACAGAGTAGAATGGCTCATGAACATTTCGAAATCAGTTTCGCTTCGTAGGTTTAATGGATTGGAGCTCCCACGAATTCAAGCGGCTGCCGAGGGATGGAACAAGACGCCTTTGATTTCATTGACCTTTAATAGCAAGTACGCCAGAAGGAGAGCACAGAATAGGAAGCTCAGTGTAAGACAATGGCGGTGGTGAGTGCGGATTGAAAAGAGCGTGTGCGGTGTCTTGACGTGGAACGTGGGAGGCAGAGCCCGGATGAACAGCATATTAAAAATTTCTCCATAACTGACCCCCCATTCTGGGCATGCCACTAGATCAGCAGATGCTGGGGTCGCGAATATTCTGGAGCTGAAAGTGAAAGAGAGAGACAGAATGGAAAGAGCCAAGGCGTTTTTATATAGCTCCTATATTAATGCCCATTCTCTACGTGGACTTCGTGGTGTTCCGCGAGTGATATTAAAGGCCCTTAAGAAGGAAGGTGCCGTTGTAGTACGACCGCAAACCCCTGTCAGTTGGGGACAATAGTCGACGCTGTCGTTGAGAAGTTGTGAACATTACTGAGCTCCAGGAAAGTTGAGCAGAGTGTCCCCAATGTTGACCGCAATGTTGACCACAATCTTCACTACAACGGTCAGCACAACGTTGACCACAATGTTTACAATGATGACGGTAACGCTGACCACGACGTTTACCGCAATGTTAAAAATGTTGACCATACTGTTGACCACAATGTTGACCACAGTGTTCACAAATTGACCATAACTTGACCACAATTTTCCGGTGCGTTATGCCGCTTGATAGGAGCACGCGGTTCTGCAAACAAAAGCCTGAAAACGAAAGTGGCTTTCCTAGAGTGTAAAGCACTGTCTACGGAAGAAATGGATATCCGAAAATCGGGAAGTTTGTCCGCCTTCCATTTGTCCAACAGATTGCATATAACCGCCGATAAATCCCCCAAACAAAAATCCAAGCACGAGCGCACAAAACTCCCATCAAGACTGTCAGATTTACGCTCTCTTTAAAGTAATGTTTGCAGAGCGTTTTCTAACCAGTATGTGAACAGCCGATAGGCCGACAGGGAATAGATTTCAAAGTATGTTAGCATTGAGAGATTGTCCTCTTTTTTAGGGTTGTTTATTATACCGGATGTTTGGAAAATCCGTGAGGGAGACTAAAACGAAGTGCGGCAAATACCGTATATACTCGTGTAACGGCAGCACCCATGTAGTAGCAGCACCTAGAACTTTCTTAATGAATCTCTCGGAAAAAAAAATACAATTAAAGATTACTCGGGAATTACCTGCACCCTTGATTTTTGAGAATCTTAGTGCTAACGAGCGTTTTGTCCTTGTGGTGCGAGAATTCCGATGCTTTCTTTTTTTTTTACGGGGGCAACACAAGGCAGCTGTGCCTAGTTTTCGGCGTTTCCAGGTAGCAAAAGCAAAGCCTCCGAGACTTCGCGGCTGCCTCCGGGGCACTTCCGTACACCAAGCCATAGAGTTTCCTAAAATGACCTAGAGGGAACTCTGGCGCTGCGATCGTTCAGCCACCATGGGAATGATGGGTAGTACACGGATTTTCCTAGTCTTCGTGCTTGTAGGCTTCGAACGCACTTGTGGCTTTGTTTATTGCTATGTTTTGGTTTTCTTTCGGATAAAAGAATGGATCGTTGTGAACTTCGTGACCAGATTTGAATCGGTGAGCCTAAAGAAGTTAAAGTGGTGAAGTGAAACTGCTGATTTTTGCTGAACTTCGTTTTGCGACAAAGCGGATGCAGGCGGCGCGGAGCCAAACGGAGCCGAAAGAACGAAGTTTAGACAAATCCGTGTACTACCCATGATTCCCATGCTGGCTGAAGCGCGATGCATTGCAGCTCCCATAGACACTAGCGCCAGAGTTCCCTCTAGTAAGTATTGTAGGAAACTCTATGCACCAAGCACCGACTGGACGGCTGAAGAGGGCATCCATTGTGGACGTATGTCACTGGATTTTTCGAAGCGTACACGTGCTGTTTCCCTCAAAACGGTGGAGAGAAAGTTCAAGTTCACGGGAATCTCGAACAATTTCGATGGAACCGAGGACGACCCCTTCCGGGACGGAGGCGAGATCGACGATGCGACGAAGTAGAGAGGAGGAATACGGGGGCGAGGAATATTATTCGTGCAACTGCGCGAAAGCGACAAAGGTTGTTTTTCGCTTCTTCCAGTACAAGCGAGTACTGCCATTGAATAAAGGCAAGTATCACTTAAACATCTACAAAAGAGAGAGAGGGAGAGAACTCGGACAACTACGCACTAGTCGTGCAACGACTGACAAAGCAGAGGAGCTAGTGGCGTTAATTGCCCTCCTCCTTTCTATCCTCCTTTCCAACCTCCTCCCTCTCACTCCACTTCCCCACCCCTTGCTATACTGCAATATACATGGCTATGCTTGTTATTTTTTTTAGTTTCTTTCTATGCGTTCCTCTCTCTCTTTATTCCTCTTTCTACGACTTTCTCTCTTTTTCTTTCTAACTCTCTCTCTCTCTCTGTGTGTAGTCCTTCTCTCGCCTGTAATTTTTTTCTCTCTATTTCTTTCTTTCTCTTTCTTTCTATCTCTTTACTCTCTCTCTCTCTCTGTACTCTTTCTCTCGCCCATCGTTGCCGCACCCCACGCCGGACGAATCGGCGCACATGTTCTGGGAGCGAAGCAGAAGATGAAGAAGAGGACGAAGAGAGGGCGTGCCGGTTCATGATGATGATAGTTTTCAGGTCATGCCTCGCGGCATAACGAAAAGCTTCACAGCTCCGCCGTAAAATGTTCTGTATTTTTCTCAGTGTATTGGCCGCAGCCGTGACTTTTCACCACAAATCTTGAAAAAAAGAAAAAAAAAGCTGTGGCCGGCCATTACGCGTGTCTATACGGTAACCGCGAAGGAAACGAGAATGCATGTTCGCGCGTAATCTTCGGCTACTCTACAAGAGTGCCGTTTCGAGAAAGCCGTTTACGCACATGAGGCTGAAATATCGCGACGCGAGGTAGAGAGGATTTGGGGCGAAATGAAATCTCCGCTTTCGAAAATGCGGTAATGTGGGCGCCCGTTCGCTCGAGCGAAAATTCTGAAAGCTGCGCAGTTTCGCGGAAAACGCTGACGCGTGTTGTACTGAAAGCAGCGCGCATTGGCTTAATCGTTCAATTTTATTCCGTTTATCCGATTCATGCGTGCAATTACGCCATTTCTAGCACTTACGATTCTACAGTACTCGTGAATTGCATATTTATTTTTTTTTAATTTTACTATGGCCACTACTACGAGCAGTCGCACATTAAACCCGCATCACGTCGCTTCAAATGTTGCCGCTAAAAGTACCGTTGGCTCAGACGTAAATGTTCGAGTTAAAACTACGCCAATATAACATAAACTGCAGATGCTGGAAACGAAAGTACGAGCATTACTCAGCCCTAAATTTTCGCGTTTCAACCCGTGAGTTCTGTATATTCTGCTCAGACTTCGAGAGAGTTTTTGGAGAAGCAATTGCACTTCAATCAGTAGATACGTACTGGCAAACGTGTTGCAAACGTGAACAACTACTTCTTTTTTTATTTTCTCATGCTCGATGTCGGAAGCAGTATATCTATGAACATCGACAACGTAAACATCTCGCACTTTATGCTTGTTTCCATTGCGTACACAAAAAACTTACAGGGTCGCTTATGCACTCACGTAAGGCGGCTCGCAGGCGAAAGCCATCTCAGTGGACGTTTTGACCCTGCCACGCCACCCTCATAACGCTTTCGGCATGTAACGTGGTTTTGCTATGCCTCCAGGATCGGAGGCACCTCACCTGGTTTTGCACTGCCTCCGTGGTCGGCCCACCTTTGACCAAGCGGGGATGTCACCTGATGATGTCAACATGTGGCGTCACGTCACGTTACAGTAACGTCATGATGACGTCACACATTTTGTGGATCTGTGACGTCATCGCGGGATTATCTTTTGCCTCACATGTGTCGACGCCGCCGACCGGGGACGCCGACGCGGGACGTCGGTCAGTTTTTGCATTTGATGAGGCATCTAAGGCTTTCGCCTTAATAGTAGCCAAAACCACGGCATGGTTATGAGGCACGTCGTAGTGGAGGATTTCGGATTAATTTCGACCACCTGGGGTTCTTTAACGAGCACTTAAATGTAAGTACACGAATGTTCTTTGCACTTCACATACAGAAGAAGCGGGACGAATGCGTCAGTATCCCTTTGATCTCTTTGTACAAGAATGAATGCCTACGTTTAGATAATACTGTGCGATAGGTTTTTGTATTGTGCTATGGGACAGTCGCTTGTGTTGCCGCCCTCTCTTTGTGCGCATACCTGGAAGCATATATATTTCGATGATGTGCGGAAAATAAACTAGTTGAAAGTCTGGCGCCCTATCCTGTCTCCTCTTGTTTTCTTGCTTGTCTCAGTTGCGCCAGAAATATTCTATTAAGCTATGCACCAACTGGCCCAACGTCACACTCTGCTAAAGCACTTCAACCCCGTCGAAATGCGGCTGCCGTGGCCGGTAATTGAGTTCACGCCTTCGTGTCTAGCAGCGCGATACCTTCCTCTGCGAGCGCACGGAGATATAGTTTAAACGCCGTGAAGTCGGTTGCGAAGTGCAGGCTGACCCTGAAGGCACGTGAAGAAACTATTCATTGTTGCTTGCGATATATTACAATGGCCTTTACCCAACGATACTCGATTTCCCCGAAATACGCCAATGAAAATAAAATGAACTATACTTTCAACCATAATCACATTTTTTACGGGATGGAGGGGTTACGTGAACACATCGTAGTAAATTCTGGCGATGGAGTGTTGTGCAGTGTTGTGAAGGTCGGGGTGGGGGGGGGGGGGGGAGGTTCTTTAACGGGAACCTATATCTAAGTTGGAAAAAAAAAACGTTTGTTTAAATTTACGCGCGCGTTACAAAACTCCAACTATTCGATTCATCCGATGTATGCCATTGCGGAGCATCTTGTAATCATATCGTAGTTTTTTGGTAATGGATGTTCCGGGAATTATTATTGGGGTGTTTTATCATTGACGTTTTACCGTATACCGTACTTACCGTACACTGTAGGAGAAGAAAAAAAAAAGAATAGCTGTAACTGTTTTTGGGGAGTCCTGACTAGCCACATATTTAACTCTCCTTTAAAGATACAGGATAACTCTCTTCGGAGGGTCGCGCCTCCCACGACACTCTTCAAAGAGAGTGCAATGGATCTCCAAGAGAGTGTAACGCGTATATTTTAATATATATATATATATATATATATATATATATATATATATATATATATATATATATATATATATATATATATATATATATATATATATATATAGCTCTCTTAAGATATACGCGTTACACTCTCTTGGAGATCCATTGCACTCTCTTTGAAGAGTCGTGGGAGGCGAAAGAGTAAAACGCCGCTATTTTCTTAAAGTGTTGGGTACGTACGAATATACCGTACCGTCGCGGCGGACAAGCGGCTGTCTTAGCTCTCAAGACTTGTATCAGCTACTGTGATAGTCCCACCACGTTATCGTACGAATGGAACAACTAGCACAGCCAAAAACTTTTCGGATCGTCGTACATTTAGCACGAACATCCCCCCCCCCCCTCCCCAGGAATTTTTCACTTTTGCATGTGTGTATATAGCACGCACGCAAGCAAAAGCACACACGAACATACAAATATACAAAAAGGGTTACTGAACCTCTCCCACACACCTGAAACAACGTTGTGTGTACGCCCCTGGCTGTGGATCTTCATAATTATACAAGGAACCTGTGTTTCTATCCACCTGTCGTTCTAGTGGGAATGGCAACGAAAGTTGGGCAATTTCCGCTTTCACTTCCCGTTGTTTATCAGGAAATTAAGCGCAGCCCGCCTTTGACAGTATACCTAGACACATGTCCCCGCTGACCTTTCTCGCCAAGGACGGAATACCGAGGAATCATTGTCCTTTGTGACGTCACGCCGGCGTTGGGGTTCTGTGCTAAAGGTTTTAAAAAAGATGTAATTTCGGCCTTCATCTTCTCTTAAAAATCAAACTGTAATCATATAGCTAACGAGAGTGAAGTTATCAGAAAACAATCCGCAAGTTTTTAAAAACTGCTTTAATTTATCAGTTCGTCGTCTTTTCAAAACAGCCGACAAAATCGCGACGTCTGTGTCAAACGGTATTGGATAAACATCAAGACGCTAACCTCCTCTTCATTCTTTCCCACTTGCGTTATAAATAAGGTTTCGCGGGCAACCATTCAACTAAGGCGCAGTGAAGGCAGTGCGGAATTTCTTTACTCTTTGGTGTGGCAGCTGTCGAGTTGTATTTCTCATTCATGCATACATTCCAAAAGAAGAGATCCGGACACCGACCAGATTGATTTTGAAAGCGATTTTAATAACGTTCCGTTTCCACGACGGGAACCTTAATGCTCAATGTGAAAAACACATGAATGCATTTGTTTTAAAATCATTTTGGTGTGTACCCGGATCTCTTCATTTACAGGGACTGTCTACCGTCCTTCATCGGTTTTCTGTTTTGTACCGTCTGAAGTGTCCAACCTTGCAGCGGTTTCTCTGGAAAGTGAGTAGAAAATTTTAAAACAGAATTTTTCGATCTGCGTTCGGTCTTCTTTCATCGGCGTGAAACATGCCCACAACACTGGTTGGGGGACGCGATTACGATTGTAGTGCCGGTAAATATTAAAACCGAAAGCGCATGAGGTTTCTGTAGGATTACTTTATTTTCGCTGAACACTGTTGTAATGAATGTAACAGTCGTTTTCAGCGCGCTAGCGATTAAATGATGCCTTATTATACGATTAGAGAACACTTGTTTTTCTGTAATCGCAGTCTATGCGTTTACTTTAGCACTGCTGCCGCAATCCAAGCCAAGTCGATTCATCAAAAAGAGACAATATATGCGCGCCTTCACAGCGCAGCACATGTGAGACACCCTAACAACAATACAGCGGCACAGTACGACCAGCGCGGAGAGCCGCATGGCATAGCGCATGAGTTGAAGCAGAAGAAATTGAAGACGGCGCCACAAGCAACGCCACCGGGTGCCTTTTTGGATGCGTGAGAAAAAAAAGGCAAAAATTACTCTCAGACGCAACCGAAAGGTGCCTCAAATGCGTAAAATACAATTTCAAGTTGTACATGTTTGTTTTTAAGCAAATGTGAGTCTACTTTCGAGAATTTCTTGTCATACCAGTGGATTGAACCACATCGCCGTTGGGTGACGCTAGCGGTCATTCTTTCACGATTTTCAACATCGAATTAAAAATATAATTCCTTTTCTAAGGGGCAAAAGCATGCTCGTTGCCGTTGATGTGACGAACGATCTTCTCATTTTCACCATAATCAGAAAAATTTTTTTCCGAGCGGTAGACAGTCCCTTTCATATGTTTCATCCCCGTCCCGACAGGCTTCCGTCATGCACTCGACTTCGCGAACAATATTTCCTTAGCTTTTAAAGTTTCATATACTTTAAACATAAAATTTGCATTGTTCTTACTTGCTATCTATTGTTCGTTTTTATTTTGTTACACATTATTTATTCAAACAAGACGAAAGATCAGGGGTACAAGGAGTTTCGAAGTGATGAAAAAAAAAATTGGCTGCCATCCCGCTTTGCGAACGTGAATATCCAGCGAAGCTGTGTCAAACACCAAACGTGATGATAGGAGGGTCTGTTTTATTATTACTTTAGCGAAACGGTAGCACCACGCGCATTCATGTAACCGACCCGTTGCACGTATAACCACTGCCTTGCGCGCACCGCGCCGGAATGTCGAACATTCCCAATTGTATTGAATTGTTCTGATAAGCTCGAGCGCGGAACGCGAACAGTAGAGATTATTCTGGAACTGACACGGTCCCCAATGATAAGCCTGGAATCTTCGATGCCGCCTGTATAAGTGCCGACGCACCTTACCGCTGATAAATTCACTTGACGGCCGACACTGTTCTCGCCGCTATCAGTGCACCGCGTGAATTGCTTGTACTTTGCTCCTTTCATTTTACGGGCACAGGTTCACCCAATTAACGAATTTCGCCTTAAACACGCCGACTGCTGCCTTCGTCAACGTCACGACCCCGTGACAGTAGTGATAATCGCTTTGTGGTCGCTGCGGTAGACCGTGATTGATTCCGTGACCATTTTCAGCAAAACGAACTTGTTGCTTTGGTCAAGCATTCTATTCACGCTGTTCTTCTGGTGTCTTTAACTTCCATGGTCTACCCATGGCAGTCTTAGAACGAACTGAATTAGTTGCTAGACAGGTCTGCCTTTTACATGTGAAAGCGGGAAACACGCGTGGAGAAGGAAAGGCCATTTGACGTCATTCGAAGCCCTCGTGTGAAGTGCAAAGCAGCTGCAACCTAATCTTTACCGGGAACGCGTGGGAGGATGTTCCCATCGTACATAGGTGCCTTATCATCCATCATGCGGTTTGGATGCTTGTTTTGTGGTTTTCTTTATAGAAACGAATACTATCTCTGCTGCATGTATGATTGCAAAGAAAGATATGCCGTTTGTCTTCGATTGCTAAAGGGACCCTAAACCACCCAGGGGCTGAAATTTCGTTGTGGCGTTGCAGTTGTGCACGAGTCTACAGCGAGCGCGTTCATCGGCTCGTCTGTCCACCTCTCCGAATGCCCTTCCTTAGCATCCGAGGTGAAAATGCAGGAGGCGCGCGCATCTGCTAGCAGAGGAGCACCCGAGCGTCTGTTGGCGGTCTAGGGACCTCGATTTTTGTGTTTACGCCACGTAGGCCACGTGGTTTCTGCCCACGCGTTCTTCTGCCCCCGGAGACGAAACCGTTGGGGGGTACAGTATACAATCTCGCTGTAAAATCGATCAGAGAACGGCGCTGAAGCCCACGTTTCGATAAGGTGACTTGCCTTCATCGGGGCAGTTGATTACAATGCCCTGCCGACGAAGCAGCACTTCGTCGGCAGGACAAAGCAGTATCCTGGCGAAGACCAGCGCACTTGCTGCAACGAGGTCTCTAGCTGTGTTCCCTGTTTAACGAACTTTTCATCACTTATTTCTTTACTACGCTTTGTTTGTATACGTTTGTTTGCTTTTGCGAAGTTTTGCTTTTCTTGATGTTTAATTCGGGCATCGCTCCTCCATCATGCACGTTACGGAATCAGGGTGAAAGCTAACCAGAAAGACATTGTCCTAAAATAAACGCGTGTTTCTATAGGCAACATTACCATAGTCGGTTATAACCTCAGAATAAAGGCAGGCTCCGCCCACCACCCGTCACAAATCGCCAAAGTTTGTGGAGTCATCCTCACGTCACTATGACGTCACATACCGTGACGTCAAATGACGTCATAACATGACACCATCGCTTGGTCACAGATGGGCCGATCACGGAGGCATTGCCAAACCACGTGAGGTGCAGAGAGCTTGCAATGTCTCCGATCCTGGAGGCAGTGAAAAATCCCGTTGGGTGCAGATTACTGTCGGAGGGGCGTGGGCAGAATGAATAGACGCTTTCAGCTGGGCGTCGCTTAGTTACGCTCTGCCCCGTGCAGATGTAGAGCCCCGAGTGAGTCAAGGGAACTGCATAGATTTCGCGTTTTTGACGAGCGCGTCTTGCCGAGACGCGGTCAGCTTGGATGCAAAACGACGGCGAAAGCGCGTGGACGCACCTTCACGCTCCGTTCAGTTGACTTCATAAGCCGAGCGAGAGATGCGTTCTACGTTCCGCTGCTCGCACTATCGTTCTGCGCACGTGCACTGCAGTTCCTTCTAGGCGTCTGTGTGTAAATCGCTAGCGTCGGCAGGTCTGACGGGAGCGGATCGTAAACGCTCATACATAGACGGAGAAGAAAAAAGAGGAAGATAGCTTTCGCCTTTCAGTCGTCTTGAGGCGAATGCATAAAGGACCCTGCGAGGTATTTCTAAGCCATGCCGCAGCTTACGCTTGTACGCAGTCACGATCGCTTTGAAGCCGTCGTTGCTGGACGCCGGCGCCCCATTTCCGGTTTTCCAGGTGACAATCATGACGCTGCCGTTGCTGATCACTTCCTTCACGGCCGAGTTGCATATCGGTCCGGTGTGGTCTTCAGCGTTGGACAACTGTTGCGAGAAACAAGATCAATGTTTTATCAGCGATGCGACTAGAATTATGCCGACACTAGCGGCGAGTTCCCGCGATGTCTGCCTCGTTCATCGAGACCCCGCTTTCGTGCCACTTCTGATTTCATGCTGTCGTAGTCAGCAGGCTTATGTGACCAACCCGCTCTGTTGCACTCAATACCACCAGAGCAACATTAGAGCAAATTAGGTTCAAAGACAGGCTAAAGAATATAAAAGGCAGTAAATGGGCAAAGAAAGTATTCCGATATTTTTATAAGATGAACGTCAACTCACAGCGGAGAAGGAGAACGAGAAGGCTCACCAGCAAGTGTACCGTAACAAATTGTAGCGCAGTTCACACGGATACAAAAGAAGATACCAGACGATGAACAAGCTCTCTCGTGTCTTTTGTATCCTCGTTAACTGCGCTACAATTTGTTACTTATGCAGTACCAATGGGCCCAAATAGCTACTATAAGCAAGTGTGCGGCTAGCAGTGTAAGCGACATGGCAAAAAAGCTCGTTAAGCGCAATATCAGAGGTGAACGAGATTTATTGGATAGCAGCTATGGAAAATAAAAAAAGACCCTGAGTAAGTACTGCAAGGGTAAAGAGGAAATCGGGAGGAATTATTTCACAAAATTTCAAATAAAGTAGGTTTACCCTTCGAAGCGAGTTAAAAGCGAGATACCGCAAATAAGAAGGCGCATGTACTTCTTGTGGGAAAGCTAGGCAAACAACGAAGTACGTTTTATTTGAGTTCTGAAGATATCGACATAGGTGTTCGTTTGGGCATTGGCCGACATGAAGCACTCGTTTTTAGGTAAAATGAAGAATATGTGAACAAGTCCACCAAAGGCATTAGTGAATTGCAGTTGGAAGATTGGCGACGGAATTGTAGGGAGGCAGAACAAAAACAAAGTATCATAAGAAAACCAATTATTGAGTTCTGAACTACTTAGATAAATGCCTTTGCTTAATACCTAAACCAAACTTGGTATTGAAACATGAAACGATACCCTCAGAATAATTTTTTTTTTTGAAAAACCACACTCAGACGACATTCTGCGAAATTCAGAAGGCTCCCACGTGACCAAACTTTTTTTTCCGTCCGAAATATTCCAGCAATTCGCTGTTTTACATGCAAGAAATCGGCACAATTTTTTTCGAGTACACTTGAGATGGTCGCCTAAATGGCTGGGACGTTTGGCGTGGAATGGCCCTGTATCATCGTCATAAGGTTACGCTCATAGCTCATAGCGTCCAAGCATCCCACGGATGGATTGACGGTACATGAGAGTCCCCTTTGAAACGGGATGGTGCGCACGCATGCCTCGTGCCTATACCCTCTGAAGCGGTGTGGTTACGCAAGCCATGTTTTGCAGAAGACGCTCATAGTATCCAGTCATCCATCCAATGCGGAAGTAACGGTGGTTACACGGGCATCAACGAGGGCGCTTGGGCAACGGCGTAAACATGTACTGTCGCACTCTTGACGCATGCGCACTCGGCAGCAGCATTTCCTGTAATTTGTTCGCAGCACTTGCAGGTGCGACATACAAACAAGTGCCTGTAAATGCATCAAATTCAGGCAGCAATATTTCAAGGCACTCGTTATTCTGTTGCAACAAAAATGGTTTATAATGCGTTCACTTATGTGTTTTAATTAATAATTAAAATGTAATTAAATACCTCTTTCGTTTGAAGTCATACATGTTCGGGTTTTTTTTTGCATAGATAGAACCAAATCTAGGGTAGAAATATCTTGCAATTTGGTTTTCTATTATATTCATTCCAAGCAACGAAAAATTATACTTTTGACGCGGCTTGCTGAAAGCCGCACGTCGAACGACTCGTCGAAATTTGTAATGCCTTCAGCAAAGCGGTCATGCGCAATGTAGGCTGCAATATGAAATTAAATGAAGACACATTTATTACGTGGGAGGCTCAATTCGTCCAGACATCAAGGTATCTTGTTCTTAACCGCTAATCGACGCAAACAGCAAAAGCAATTAGCGAACACAATTCTGTACAAAGCACCTCAAATGGCTAGAATGCGTTTCTGTACCTGGAATGCGCAAGAGATGATGCGCCTTGATAAGTGTTTCCTTGGTGATTAGAGATGCGCAATTTGGTTTTTGTAAGCGCGATTCGGCAATTCCGTTTTCGTTCATGTGGGGGCACTTAACCCTTTACTGCACAGTTTTTTTTTTGTTTCGTCGTAATACTATTATTAAGTTGCACGGAAGCATAACAATAGCTGTACCATTATCGTAAATAAATTTCGTTGATTTTTACAGTTTTTATAAGCGGACAAAAGGTAGAACTTTGTAAACTTGCAACAACGAGCAAGTAAAGAACAAGTTGAAGGGGAAGAATAGTCCAATTCGAACTCAAATATTTATTTGCTCATGACAATGAGTGGTGCACTCATGTCGCAGTGTGGTACAAAAGAAAGCAATTGCTCTTGCTTGCTCAACAAAGCTCGTTTTCACACTTCTAGCAGTACGTCATGGAGGTTTCCGTTCAGCCAGGAAACTCACAAAGCCTTTCCACATCAGGTTGAACATTTGTAGGAGAGAAAGTAAAATATCTTAATTATAATATTGGAATTGAGCAAGGAGCATGGTAGGAACCTCTAGTCCGGGGTCCCTAGGATGATTCCGGCGATGTGCTGCGCCTGTTGTATTAGGTTCGGAGGACCTCGGGAAGCGGAAACAGATCGTAACATAGAAAGGTAGCAGATCGGGCTGGTTGGCGCTCCATGACCAGAAACGTAATAGCGAGGAAGCAACAAAAAAGACAAGAAGGGACGCAGTCTGCGCCCCTTCTTGTCCTTTGTGTTGCTTCCGTGCTATTACGTTTCAGATCGTAACAAAGCGAATAAAGCTTGTGGCAAAATAGAGCTAACCGCAGCCGCAGCTGAAGAGAAAGCCCGTGTAATTTGAGAGTAGGTGGAACTACTTTTATTACACCTTCCGGTTTCACGAACGAAGAGGAAGAGGATCGCAAGGGCACGAGAGGCGGTGAGGCTCGCAACTGAGGGCAGAACGGAACGCGTAATAAATCACCACCACACTGCACAATGTTTTAGCGGTATGGTCCGCTAAAACAAACAATTTAGAAGTTAGAAGTAGACGCATAAGGGTACACCCCGGAAGAAGCGGCACAGTATCGCGCGAATACACCGGACTCTTACGAGAAAATTTGGACATACGACCCAAAAACATGCGGCACACATGTTGAATCAAAATGGATCTAAACTCGCGGTGGTGATCAGTCCCGGAAGGTCGCTGTCATCACTATCAGAAGGCATTACCGTGCCATAAAAGCATTTATGGACCATTTCCATTTCTGAGGACAACAAACGTCATGTACAGCCGCCCGATTTTTTAACCTGAGTGCGCGAGCGTCGACCGCTGAGTCGATAAGCGCCGTATTACCGAGCGCAGCGACGAAATGAACGAGAATACGGGCATACGCGCGGTGAGCAGGCCGGTGCAACTTTCGTCTGCCTGGCTTTTATGCGAAACGGACCCAACCCCACTTGGTTTTTTGGTCCTTGCTTTTTTGTTTCGTTTTCGGCTTGCAGTGGCAGATATTCTTTTTGTCTCGGGAAAGTGCTGCGTGAACCACAGGAAAAAGAAGGGAAAAAAGTCACAGTTTCACCGTAAGGGCGAAGCAATGAATGCGATAGCAACAAATTGTAATGTCTTACGAAGTCATGCTGGCAGCTGATTCTTTTGGATCCGATCTCACGCAACAGTTGTAATGTCATACGATGTCATGCTGGCAGCTGATTCTTTTGGATCCGATCTCACGCAACTCCACAAAACGCTGGTGTTAGAGAATACGGCCACTCCAGGGAGATATGCTCTTTCTGCACAGTCTCTACGCGTTGAAAGCGCAGCACGTACTCGCTGATGGATGCCGAGAAAACGCGCGCGCCAGCGACCGCGCCCTTGGAATCAAAGTTCAAGGTTGCTGCTCGAGCGACAACTCTTTCCCGCTGCCCTCTGTTATACGGCGCTTGTCGACTTGGCGGTCGACGCTCGCGCGTTCAGGTTAAAAAATTGGGCGGCTGCACACATTGCTGTATTTGCGTAACATAGCAATGTTCCGTCGCCAGGAACAAAATATTACGAGATGACAATGTTTTTTTAACACGAAAGTGTTTTATGCCGGGGTCCACCACGGCTCCACTGACGCATTTCCGTCACGGATATGACGTTGTAAAATATAAAGACTAACATATGGCAAAGAAAAAACGATAAGTAAAAGATCCGTCACCGGGAGTCGAACTTACGACCTCTCGATCACCAGCGCGCAGTGCAAAACGACTCCGCCACAGACGGCATGTTCTCTGCTATGCTAACGGCGAGCTATTTATGTACACCATTTGCCGGTGGCGATACTCAGAGATCGGCGGCACAGCGTGTTTTCGTTATCACTGGCGAGATGCCGCGAAGGGCTCGAAGAGCGCGTTTTAAAAGTCGTCCCCCGCGCGCATTGGCCTGGTGTGCGACCGATGGCGGCGCTGCGAACGGCGCCTGTATGACGTCAGAGCGGGGATTCGCGCGCATTCGTCTGCTACGTAGGCCCAGCGCTGTGTTGAAACCACCGTTGTGGTAAATCTCAAGAAAAAGGCAGTTCAATTGGTTATCTTGCATATGGTGGCTACTGACGCTGTTCGAACAACTGTGGGTCTGCTTTTAACGTTGGTTTAGAAGTACAACTCTTTGTTTTTTAGAACTGCGGCTGCTTGTTGCCGCGGCGAGTGCTGCGCAATGGTGAAGTACTGCTCTGTGCCTCAGTGTACTTCGTCCGCTCGTGAAAAGGCGTTAGCTTAGACAACTACCTTAAGGACCCAAAGCTGAAGAAGTGCATCGCAAGCTCAAAATGGGAAAGCGCCCCACGCCTTCATCGACCGTGTGCAGCAAGCACTTCGCGGACAGTGACTTCTGCTACCCACCGTACGCGCGACTCATAGGTAGGCTTGTGACCGTGTTTAAGCGCCTCGCCAATACTTAAGGCGTTTATTGCACGCAGGCTATAAGCATAGGCGACTTACACCAGGTGCGCTGCCGTCCCACAACCTGCCGCGAAGGCCCCTAGACAAGGAGCCGACGACGCGGCCTCCGAATCGCCTCGCAGGAAAGCGAGCCTCGTGAGTTCAGCTGAGCGGCGCAGGATATCCAAGACTACGGCTGCATTTGGATGGCGTGCATACCTATTTTACTTATGAAGGCATGCGCGCGCCTAGCGCACTCCTTATCATAAAGTCATAAGCGAAACCCGTTGCCGCTGTTTAGTGCACATTCTCTAAACGTTTTCACCTGAGGCAGTGCAGACGCTTTTTTAAAAGCGGAGCTCTTTAAGCTTTTCGTTAGGCTGCGTGGCGTGAAACTGCACCCAGCTTGCATTTGCCACTTTAATCTCTGTGGCCCTGTGCGTGGTATAATCAGCGATTAACTATTTGTTATATTCTAATACCGATGCGACGGCCCTGTGCGGTATTAATAGGAACTACGACGTAATATCGTTCTCACTGAACCAACATTACGGGACAAACTGCGATCATCGGCATCGGCAGTGGGCTGTGCAACAAGGCGGCACTTGTGCACTTGTTTGCAGGACGAAAGCAGCGGCGGTGATGCGATCTCTGTTAACGGCCTCGACCGCGCATTCAGCAACGTATCCTCTGTCGTACACCGCCTCGCCCTCGATGAGGCACCGCTACCTTTCACAAGCTTTATCTACATACTTGTAGATGCTGGAGAACGGCACGCTTACTGAAATATCGAAAGCACCACCCAAACTAATAAGCATCGTACGGCGGAAACAAGATAACGAGCGAGAACACTCGCACATAGTTTCACATTCTTACCAGCAATGGCATCGGCGCACTCGTCGACCATCCGGGGGATTTCCTGGCCCTGTCGATTGGGCCGCAACTAAAACAAGTTCAAGATTACACTCGAAAACATTCGTTGCAGGCGTTAGTTGACCGCCGCGAGGCTGTTCGTGCGACAAGATTCCCGCCTGAAGCAGACGATCCGCATACAGGAGCAGCGGCTGCTGCAGCGCGGTTGAGAGCGGAGTCCCCGCTCTGACGTTACACGCGAGAGGGCGCCACTACAAGATCGCGAGGCCAATAAGCGCGCCTCGACAGGGCGTGGTCGCTCGTGCGGTCGCTTATCTCGTGATCTCGGTGGTTTGTACGTCTTGCGCTCTGCCTGCAAGTTTCCGTTGAGAGCATGAAGGTCACCTCGCTCACTGCAACGGCCGCTTTTGCGAAAGGAGCACGCTGCTCACACAGAAATCGCGCTCATCCTGTGTATGTTCTTTCCGCGCGTCCTGTCTGCTTGAGCAGCGCATTGCGAGTTTCGAGCGGCTTGCCGTTCTTCGCGTAACATTACAATTTGATGCTGTAGCATTCATTCCTTCGCGCTTGGGGCGAATGAATGCACAACAAACGCTCAACTACGTCTGTGAAGACACGTTTCACTTTCGTGTTATACCGATTCCTATGACAGAGGGATCAGCCATGTTTTTTTTTTTTTTTTAGAATCTACACAATCAGGAGGATGCGCAGCAGAGCTTAAGAAATTTTCCCGCGCTTTATCGCGCTCAGCAACGCACCTATAATTGGCAAAACTCACCTGCATCACGGCACGCTGGCGCACGAAACGTCTGCCGTGGATGTTTGCAGAATAGTTGCACGGGATGAGCACTGATGGCAACACAACACGTTGCCCTCTTCGAGGTAAGGTCGCGGAAATGCAACTACGAGTACAGGCGGCTTCAAACAGGCTTGTCTTTTGTTTTAATTGCCATTCTTGGAATGTTGCGTAAACGCAACAATGTACAGTAAGGGGTTAAATATGTTTGTTACGAAAATGTTTGCTTTTCTCCATGTGCTGCGTTTGTTGCGTTTGCTTTAATTATGCGAGCATATGAGTTCGCTCAGCGTTTCACCGTATGAAAACAAAAAAAAAGTTAAATGGTTCTTCATGCATTTACCTAAGGGGACTGGAAGTCAAAACCCATCTTGTTTTTCTTCTCAATCGAGTGTATTCATCCCGAAAGCTCTCTGCACCATAGTTTAAAGCAACGCAAAATACGGAAGGACAAGACGAAGAAAACCACAGGACAAGCGCCTTGTCCTGTAGTCTTCTTCGTATTGTGCTTTTGAGCTGCTTCAAACTATGAATCTGAACAAACTCGCCCATTCTTCCATCCTTTTGCAGTTGTTTTCCGCACCCAACGGGGTTTTGCACTGCCTCTGGGAGCAGAGGCATTGATAGCTTTCTGCGCCTTACGTGGTTTTGCAGTGCCTCCGAGATCGGCCCACCTATAAATAAACACTGATGTCATGTGGCAACGTCATTATTTGGTCACTTTATGTGATGTCATAGTGATGGCATGATGCCGTCACAGAGTTTGGTGTCCTGTGACGTCATTATGACGTAATATGGTGACTTGATCACATAACGATTTCTTGCATCACTCGTGTTCACGCCACCGCCGCCGGCAAGGCCTTGTATTGTCAGGTCTCGCGAAATCGCAGCAGGCCTCGTGAACTGTTGTCAAATCTCGCCAGATCTCAAAAACTTCTCGACTCGTGAGACATGTAAGGTTTTCGCCTTAGTAAACTTTAGATTGCAGTCAGCGCATTTCGTGAGTTATTCTTTTCCGCATCTTCACAGCTTACGAACTGTGCTCTTCACCATAAGATACCACCTATCCAGGTTCTACCCCATGCTTCTATAACGTGTTCTCGTGATGCCTTCGGGCGGTAATAAACTTCAACCATGCAACTATACTGCGCTAACGGTAATCGTGCACGTCACCAGCAAGGAGTCGGCGCAGTTGCCCCTGGTCGCCGAGAACTGGAGCGTCTCGAAGACTACCGCTATGCGGTAGTCGTTCGACGTCTTGACGACGAAGTTGCACGTTACACCCGACTTGTAGTGCGCCCCCTGGTGGGAACGGATGACGATGGCCGAGGTGGGACCGGTAGGCGGAAGCTGGATCGTGCGCGGCTCGCCACCGCAGGCATCTTCCATGATATCTATTGAAGACAAATACCCAATAGTATCAGCGGAACCGTGGTTGTGTTCTTATAAGATTATATTTATTTATTTATTTATTTATTTATTTATTTATTTATTTATTTATTTATTTATTTATTTATTTATTTATTTATTTATTTCTATATTCTGGACACAAATGCACTACAAAGAGGAACGGCAGTGGTTAGACGCAGTTCCATTGAAATTTGTGTCATCGGGTATGGCCACGGGGGCAGAAAAGCGGTTCCGCTTGTTAGCTGTTCATGGAACGAACGAATTCACCTAAGGATTGATCCGACGTGGTAGAGGGCGAACTTTGAGCAAACGATCTGTGCGAGATGGCACGCAAGATTAGCTAAGTAACAATAGTTACAGTAACAACTGGTCTCTGAGAACGGGATTCAAGTTACTGACTTCGTGTATCAAGCAGGAAGCGGTCACCTTCGCGGCGGCTAACCCAAGTCCGGTAAGTCGGTTAGTCTAATCACTGGCATGCTAGGGTAATGTGAAAGGTTAAGACAGAGTAAACGGACTGATATGTTTGCTAGAGCAGATTCCAGCCAATCGTAGGAGGGGCAATGTGGCGCTATGACACGCCGTCGCTAGACGCTGCGCTTCGGGCACGGAGATTTCCGTGGTTTCGGGTCGAAGAAGCAACGTGGTTCCGTGCTGGTTCCCAGGAGGGTTGCCGATGGTGGCTACTTGGAGCCAAACTGGCTACTTTCTGACGCTGTCTGGCGACAAAAAAACTTCAGATTGGCGCCATGGCTACTTTCTGGCTACTTCGAGCTTCTGTTTTGGCGCATTTACTGGACCATTCCTCCGTCATTCCTAGAATTTGGGGACATTTGTGCGGGGTGCCATTTCTCGGCGGCGGCAATGGCGCCCTGCCATAACTGAATGTAAGCTTGGGAAAAAAATCCTATCTCTTGAAAATAGCTACTTACCAAAAACGAGTCCATGTTCTATACAGCAAAGACCTATTGGAACATTTTGGTAGAATTGCAACATCGCACTACAAAGCATGTGGCTTCCCATGGCAATTGAACACCTCCCATTAGAAACACATGGGGCCCCATTGTAAAATATTAAACACTTTGGGAAGCCACGCGGTTTGTAGTGCGCCGTTCTAATTTTAACAGAATATTCACATAAGCCTCTGCTGTGTAGAATTGGGAGTCGTTACTGATAACTAGCTGTCTTGTCACATATTACTTTTTCGCCTATTTTCCATTCAGTTATGGCAAGCCACCGCTCTCAGCGACGGCCGATGCCGCTATGTGCACACGTCCCCAAATCCTGGTCATGATTATTTGAAGATAAAACAGCAAGAAAGTTTAAAGAACAACCACTGTTTGCGAGCCTTTCTGTCGTGTTGGCCTATGCGGACACATGTCCTTCCCCTGCCAGCGGGCTGGTACACATCGAGGCACCCAACGAGCGCCGCTCCGACTGAAAAGACGGAGAGACGCACGCGTATTTAGAAACGAGTGTCTATATACCACACTGGTGACGCCAGATTTTAATGTTGAAACACAGCGCGTCAAAGAGATATCCGCAACAAAATGAAGATGGACCCTTCATCTTCGATCAGATTTTGTTACTTGAAGCTGGACTCGTATAATTGTTACTTCGTACCAATTGCAGTCTACGGCATCAAGAAAAAAACAGCTTCAACGTTTAATGTTCTTTCTGAGTTGTTGACCCCAAATTACTTTTGCAAGAACTCTATTGTAGACAAACTGTGCGCAGGGTTATTGAGAGTATAATAATTTATTAATTTATTTTCAACATACCTGCGGCTTAGAGACCAAGCAAAGGGGAAAATATTGTGCTCGTTATGTTTCGCTCTTCCTTATTCAAAATCAAATTAGTTACTGTTGAATACTAACAACTCTGTACGTAATATCGCTTTTTTTTTTGTTTGGCTACAAACTTGGCGCCAAAATTAAATGGCATGGCTGCTTTGGCTACTTTTAGCTTGAGTTTTGGCTCCTTTTCAAATCTACCCAACGGCAACCCTGCCGGTTCCTGCGCACCGGTTGGCTTCGGTAGGGAGCAAGGTAGGGCAGCACCACACATTGCACAGGGAGAAACACGGTGCCACAAATAAAGATATCTTAAAGGGCACTATGGGCTTCCAGTATTAATTAAATCATTAAAGGTCGTAGGCTCATGGTCAGGCAATATGTAGCATCAGAATGAAACGGACAACATACAGTAAGCAAAGCTGTATAAAATACAACTTGAGGAAATTATTGGAAATAAGTATCTCCAATGGTATATTGCACGCTCGTTGTACTCTTATATCAAGCGTCAGTATGAAACGATAAAGCAATAGCTCAGTCTTTATACACGAACAGAGGAGGCCAGATAACACTTGTACTGTCTTGCCTCCATTGTTCATGTCTAAACTTTGCGCTATCCGTTCTGTCGTTATGTACGAAAGACCCTAAGCTGTTCTCGCGTCGGTAGGAGGTCGTGCAAGAAAATTGCAGGACACTTTGTATATTCCAAAGTGCGTTCGGCGAAAGGCTGTGGTCATCAACTCCTCCGACGGGCGCCGCCGCCGCGTTGCACAACAGTTGCGCAAGGCGTGTTGGAAGGAGCAACGCGCAACTGTTGCTCGGCGACGCTGTGCCATCACGCGATTGCTGAGAGAGTGTGAGGGGGAGAGAGGCCACAGCTGGCACCGTGCCAGGGCACGGACGGACGCAGTCGGACACTGCGAGTATGAGACATTAAAGGCTTTCGCCTTAATACTCACACGGGGCGTATATTGCGGTCGACACCAGTGGCACGCATTTGGTGACCACCACCGCCGCCACCAGCAGGAATCCCAATGCCATGGAGATCGCATCGGCCCTGGAAAGAGAGCCATATCCTAGTGCATTGTTTCTCATTGGCCAAAGGCGTGGTAAGAGAAAAGGTTGCCGGTACTACGGCTCACAGTTCACAGTGAGACCTTATCCGCCTTCAATTCACGAAAATAACCGTAGTGCTTCTAACAGCCTCCAACAATACGCGTTTTCTTACCACGTTATGCATGCTTAAATTAACAAATCGGGACACCTTTCACAGAAATGTTTAAGCCACCATAGACCACCATTCGAAATACAAAGAATTAGTTTATGGCAGTTATATGCCTCCTATAGGTGCACGATGCACTATATGTTTAAAGAAAGGCCTATGTAATTGTTCAAAAATCCGTCTTGCAGGTAGTGTTTAGTTGACGGCCTTCAGCTGCAAGAATAAACACAAATAAACCGCAGTTACACTGTAAAACTCGTCAAATTTCTTCGCGAAGCCACGCAGCGCACCTCTTAAATAGCTGCATCCTGCACTTCTCTGCGCAACAAAGTGGCTGATACCAATGTTGCTATTGCAATGGCAACTACATGAACACTCAGGCGCATTTATGCCATCGCCGTCATGTTCCGTATAAAGTCCAAATTGGTCATCTCGTCCTGTCGTGCAAGTGAGAGCGCATGAGCGCTGCCGACGAACGCTGATCAAGCAGAGGTGAAGTGAGCCGCGGAAGCCGCATGAAAGGATGCTGGAGTGAAGATGGAGCTGCTTGGCTCCGCCAGGAAATACGTACTTAAGCCAGCCGGCCGTGGTCGCCCGCGGTCGCACGCGTCGTATCTTTACAGGGAATCAGCCGAAGGCTCATACTTTTGTATGTGTTGTGGGCTCATCGCAATATTTTGTTGAAGCCGTGGACAGCAAGAAGGTCGCTTCGCTCGCTGCAGCGGCGGCGCTTCCTCACGCCAGGGTTTTGTTTGAGTTACGCCAGGTGTCATGATAAGGAAGTGAGCTGCGAGCCTTGCTTCGAATAAGATTCCGATCTGCTGCGATCGCATTCATTGCTTCGCCCTTGCTGCGAATCAGCGAGTTCTTCTTTTGTAAGCAGACGGTTATCTTTAAATTCAGCGCTACGGTTAGCCATTTTCATTGATAGTTGCAACATAAAAAGATGCGTTGCGTTTCCATGCGGAGTTTTCATTGTACTTGCGACATACGAAAACATGCTGCCTCTCTATTTCGAGTGTTCATAACTATAGAGGGCATACAACTTTAGAAGTCCGCGGCATTTCCTCCTCGAAGTCAGATTGGCGCACAAGCGTGCCCCAATGGGCGCGCACTCCTCACTGACGTCATGAACCGGACTGGCGGTGGTCCTGCCTTCAGAGAGTATTGCCGAGTGCATGAGCGGGACTATTTCTTTAGTCGCGGAGGCGATCCGTTGCCGCACTTGGGTCATCTGGGCGGGGCCTCTATGGACTTCTTATGTAGTTTCTGACTTTAGACGGAGCATAAATATATGCAGCATATCGAGTCAGAAAATCCACAGACGATAGGGTTGAGGTGATTAAAACTTTTGACGGGCTGCGCAAAGCAGTAAGACAGAACAGGAACTCAAAAAAGAGTGCGGTGTGTTCCTGTTCTTTCTTACTGCTTCCACCGCACGTCAAAAGTTCAAGTGTGAACCAACTATAGTCGGTTAGAACCTAAGAACCGAATTCTCAAGTGTTTCTCCGGCGAGTGTTTATCGCATTTTTTCGGATATATCCGAAAACACGGAGCCCAACGCATAAGGTACTTGACGTCACCGAAATGAGCAAATGCGATTGGGTGGGGCATCTATGCAAATTTTCTCTGTGTGGGGCAGCGACGGCCGTGGGCAGAGCTTACATCTACTCTTTGACCGTAACCGACTACAGGCTCCATGGAAGACTTGTTGTTCTAGCCAGCTCGCCCAGCCGTGTTGACAGGTGTCACCAAGCGACATACGCTCAGTTCACCTGCGTGTTCATGCGCCCTACGACCGAGTTTCCGGCCCGACACAGTGAGCTAAACCGTCTGTGCGGATTTCGTGAAAATGGAGCTAAATGCTTTCGCTGGCTACGAGCGCACGGAAGCAGGCGTACAGTTTCGTGCAGACTGAGGCTTAATTCATTAACTGACAGAGAGGCTGCACCAACACAACTACTCATCCTTACCTAGCATTCCGCTGAGCACGGCCTCTCAGACTTGTACATTGGCCCTCTCGAAGGCTGTCCCGCGTCCACGGCCATGATGGTAGTAATGATGATGATGATGATGATCATAGTGAAGATCATGGTTCTGGTGGCGGTCATACACATACCCTCAACGGGGAATTGGCTAGGAAGCGGGTGTTACATTGGATAACCTAAGAATAATAAAAGTTCACTAAATGAAAGAAGACAACAAAGTAGTTAAAGACAGAAAAGGGGAAGGGTTTACATTATATATGTTTCTTCGAGAATAAACAGGACAAAAGTAATTAAATAACAGCGTGAATTTCATGCGTTCAATTTATTGAAAGAACAAAAAGGAGGACGCTGTCCATTTACTGTGGCAATCTCTGTGTCCCGAATAAAATTAGAGACTAAGTCTACCAGATTTGAGGTACCGAAGGAAGAAATAACTGGTGAAGACATCATACGGATCATAATGATGGTGATAATGGCCCTTTCGTTATGGTGCGTACCCAGTGGGAGGGATGGGTGAAGAATCGAGTAGAAGGAGGTATGCGACAAGGATTAATTAAGTAAATGGGAACAGAAGACCTAAAATTAAACATCTTATGACAAAAAATTCCAAAAGAGCAAGCGGCCAGACTAACAGGTGGAAAGTACGCAAGGAATAATGACCCATAGGGGGCTAAACAGATGGAAATAAAGACATATATTTAATCAAATCCGCTTGATAAATCAAGAACAAAATAAAGGGCGAAGTAAAAATATAAGCTGACGCAGGAAACTTCATAGTTGCATTTATTTAGTCTGGCATGCTGACACACCTAGGATTCCTTGTCCCACCTTCGTTGTCTGCCAAGCAGGCAATTCGGTGTAAGAAAAATGAAAGCAGCCGACACAAAACTCATTAAGGGAACGTACACAAAAACACGCGTTAGGCTTGTCATTATACTTATTTTCTCGGATATGTGTTTTACCTGTCTAGCGATACTATAGCATACCAGGCTTCATCCAATTACATCTTAGTTTATATAAGAGGGTTTGTCTAAAGCAAAATAAATATGGGTGTAGCTAACATTGTTTAACTAAGAAATATTAACTTGTTCTTTTAAACGTTTTGCTATCGAGTAATGCAGGAAAAATGAGCTAACATTATGTGTGCAGGAATTCATATCATGTTACCTTGTTCCTTCACATTAGTACTTGCAGTCCTATCCGCAAATCATGGCCTAACTACATTTATTGTGATAGAAATTATATGGACAGTCTCGGCTGGAAAATGTCCGTCCCCGTCGCCGTCATTCACCGTATATGTATAAGTATGTATATATATAGAAAGGCCACAAAGAAAAATAATTAAGAAATTCTTTCCGACGCGCGGAATCGAACGGGCGACCTCTCGCTTTGCAGCCCGCCGCGTTAGGCGTTAGGCCACGACAGCACCGTCTCTCAGCCTGCTAACGGCGAGCTATTTATATATACCATGTAATTCAGCATGCTTTCTTGGTGGCCACATAGATGGCGCGACGTGCGCGCGTTTTGCGCGCTTTAAAGATCGTCGCCCCGCCCCTGCGAACGCCGTTGCTGTTCGCTCTACAGGGCGTCGTTGCTTTCGTGCGCTTATCTCAAGAAAAGAAGGGGCGGCCGGTGGGGTGATTCGCTTCGCTCGCTGCAGCGGCCGCGTTTGCGAAAGAAGCGCGCTGTTCAAACAGAAATAAGTAACAACTGTGACAATTAGTTCGCGCTCGTCTTGTGTGTACCTGTCCGTTTGTTTCGTGCGTCCTGCTTTATGTTTGAGCAGTGCGCTTCAAGTGTCGAGCTGTGACGCATTAGTTCGCGCTCGTCCTGTGTGCGTTCTTTTCGTGCGTCCTTTCGGCTCGAGCGATGCGCTGGCAATTTCGAGCTGCTTTCCGTTCTTCGCGTTACATTACAATTTATTGCTATCACAATCATTGCTTCGCCGTTGCGGCGAAACTGTGAATTTTTTTAAGTATTGATATTACTAGGGTGTTGTTTTATTACGCTACTGTATTACTCTCTTACTGTAGGCTATTACTACCCAATTGTTGTACAATTTCCCGTCTTTCCCGTCTTGTTGTACCACTCCCCTCTGTAATGCCCTCAGGTCCCGAGGGTACAATAAATCAATGAAATAAATAAAGAAATAAATAAATTACATCTTCCTCTCGCTTGAGCTACCGCCATTGTCATCTTCATGTTCGATGGCTTGGATGAGTCGCGAGCGAAATACTGCACCATCTTATGTCACCTACAAAGTGGTCTTCACACTAAACTGTTCACATCACATCGAAAAGTCCAGTTGATGACTCCAACAAGCCCTTCCCTGCATTCCTCGCCAGTAATAGCGTAGTGCCATTGAAAGTGTCTTCAGCTGCGAATTCCTCGTTATAATATCCTTGTTTCCTGCATAGAAGAAAAAAAATTAAGACAGCTACGCAGTAGTAATGCCAAGATTCAAGGAACAGCGGAACTGGGAGGCTTTCCTTGTTTCTGTTTATCTTCCTCTTTCCTTCTTCCTCTCTTTCTCTCTCCCTCTCTGTTTTTTTTCTATTTCTTTCTTTCTCTGTGTTTCTTTCTCTCTCTATCTTTCTCTCCGTCTCTCTCTTTCTCGTTTCCTCTTTCTTTCTCTTTATTTCTCTCTTTGATTCTGTCTCTTTATTTCTTTCTGTCTTTATCCATTTCTTTCTATTTCTCTCTTCTTTTTTATGATATGCTTTACTCTGTCCACTCCTCCTTTCCCTCCTGCTCACCCTTACATCTGTCATCCTTACCTTCACTTCATTTTCCCTACCCGCTTGCTACACCGCTCTATACAAGGCTATGTTATGATCTGCTAGCGTGCCTGGATAACCGAGTGGTTACGATGCTCGCCTTTGATCGTGAGTACGCGGGTTCGAATTCCGCCTCGTCAAGAAAGTTTTTCTGCCACAATTTCTCTCTTTCTCTTTCATTCTATCTCTTTCTGTCTGTGTCTCTCTACCCCTCTTTCTTTATCTCTCTCTCTCTCTCTCTCTCTCTCTCTCTATGTTCTCGTTCACTCACCCATCAGAGATATCAGAATCGTGCGCCGATTGTTCTGTGAACGATTAAGAAGAGTACGAACATAGCGCGTGCCGGATCATGATGATGACAGTTTTCTGGGGCCGGATTACAACTAGTGGATGGCATAAATAGATCCTTTATTAAAATACATCCAATAAGGACCCTTTCGCTGAATTATTAACTTATGTGGTTTTACCCACAGAGAAAGAAGTATTTGAGGAGGAGAATCTCTCGACCGCGGCAGCGCGCGAGGGCGGCGCGATAGCGTCACGGCGGAATGCGGTTTACGCCGAAGCACGACAGATGACGCTTTCGGCCTGTTGCCATCTTTTACATGCTCTTATATGGACGCGACGCATAAAAGTCGTGATAGCGCCTTGTACATTGTAAAATTTCTAAGATTTATGTCTGTAACATCAGTCGGTAGATATGACAGATATTTTAGCTGCAGTTACTAATCGATACTGCCAGAATTAGGGGCCGTACAGCGCTTCAAACGAACTGCTAGTAGTGGCCCCTGAGCAGACGACGTCTGCCGCCGCATGCACGCGCCCCTCGCTCCTCGCTCGCATGTTGTGCACGCGCATGCGTAGGTGGCCTTGGGAGGGAAAGTTCCCTTCGCGATTTGCTGGTTTCTTTCTCTTTAGCGCTCTCAATGGCTTGGCGCTTAGCCGTGTCGCCTATAGGCAGACAGATATTAGCGCCCTCTTCCTTCTCAAGAACCACTTGATCAACTCAGTGGCTTCCGCGCGTTGCGCCGGCGGCGCCAACTCCTCAATGTTTGCGCGCGCTTTTCACGACGCGACAAAGGAGAGTGCAGATTCCGACCAGTACTTCTTAGGATGGGGCGGAAGTGTGTCGTGCCGAACTGCAGCAGTGAATACGCGTCCTGCAAGGAAAAGGTAATTACCTTCAAAGTTCCTAGTGACCCAGTGAGGTTGGAAGCGTAGTCTCGCGCCATACCAAGAAATGACCGACAGCTGACGCCTCGTGACTATTTTTGCGAGAAGCACTTTTCGGACAGTGACATAGACAGGCGGCGCTATTATGGCGAGCTTGGTGGCGAAGTTCTCCTTGACAAACCGAAACAGCTAGTGTTGTTACGAGGCGCCGTGCCTTCAATCTTTCCGCGCACTGTCCCAGCTACTTGTCTGCTGTTCTCAAAAAAAAAAAAGACAACGTGAAACTTCGACCACCTGGGGTTTTGTAACGTGCACCTAAATGTAAGCACACGGGACTTTAGCATTTCGCCTCCATCTAAATGCGGCCGCCACAACAACCTAAATCTGAATTGATGGCATATAGGGTAAGTCAAATCATTCGTTGAAATAAATTATACCTAATCATTGAGTTCACGTTATCAAAAATTATATATTTCGCGTTGCACAAAATGTATCACGCTGGTAAGTTTCCTGTATGTGACACCATTTTTCTCGTTAATTTACCGAAAAAACTTGGAGTGCGCTTGAGCTTCGCCTTCAAGAGTAGAACGCGATAGCGTAATCGGGCCCCGTGCTCATCGCCTTCTCAATTGATAGCCTCACCGACACCGACACCGGTATTTCTGCGAAACGAGCTCTTTAACGCTGTCGCGTTAAAATATCGAGCCGCCGAGGGCGCACAAAAACACATACATTCGGGAGTGAAGCGCGAACGGCGAATCGGCGACGAATGGCCTTGAACCGACGAGCTTCGTTAGAGAGCGCGGTGAGAGGGAAGCGGGCATTTTTCCTTCTCCGCTAGCAGACTCTCACGACAGAGGACGCGCGAGCGCTGTGCGCGATTCCGTGACTTTATTAGGACGCCCGAGCTAGCGCAGTTTAGCCTCCTCAAGAATTCTTGCTCCGTGGTTTTATCGGCCAAATCCACGATATAATTATGAAATTTAGCCATCTGGCTTTCTTTAACGTAGACTGATATCGAACAATACACGAGTCTGAACCATCTCGCCTCCATCGGAATGAAACTGCAGCGGCCCGGATCGCACCCGCGACCTTCGGGTCATCAGCCGAGCCCCGTAGCCACCGTACCACCGAGGCCCACTCTTCGTTGTATTAGCTCCATTCTTTTCCTCTTCGGCATTCTTTGTACGCGAGCCACCCTCTATGAAGGCTTTGTTTTTGATTACTTGCTTCACTGTGATCCTCGTCAGTAATATCGTAGCGTTATTGGCAGTTTCATAAGCTGCGCATACCTCAAGTTATCATCTCCCTGTATCCCGTTAGAAGAAACAGTACATTTATTAAGGACCCCATTTTTGTATAGCACTGCATTCTTTTCCTCTGTGGCATTATTAGTCCGCGAGCCAGAACCCTCCACCAAAGCAATGTTTATGACGACACTCAGACAATGGTTTCACTGTCATGTTCGCCAGCAAGAGCGCAACGTCGTTGCCAGTTTCATAAGCGGTGCATATCTCATCATCCTCCTGTATCCTGTATGCAAGAAAAGAATACATTTAATAAGGACCCCTTCGTTGTATTACACTACATTCTTTTCCTCCGTTGCATTACTTGTCTGCGAGCTTCAACCCTCGACCAAAGCATTCTTGTTGATGACTAAAACAATGGCTTGACTGCGATCCTCGCCAGTAATAGCGCAGCATTATTGTCAATATCATAAGCTGCGCGTACCTCGGGTTATAAGCTTCCGGTATGTCATATAAGAAAAAAAAATATATGCGCATAATAAGCAGCCCCTTGCAGCATAAGACGGCATTCTTTTCATGTATGGCATTATTTGTCCGCGAGATCCCACCCTCGACTGTTATTGTTGATTATTCGCAAACAATGGCGTCACTGTGATCCTCGCCAATAATAGCACAGTGCCATTGTCAGTACCCTGATTGGCGAACTTCTCATGTTACCGCAATGTTGCTTGTATATAAGAAAAAAAAACGTTTATTATGGACATACGAATCGCAATAAACTGAATTTGTGTTCCTCCGTAGCGCTCTTTGTCTATGAGCGTCCACCCTATGCCAAAGCATTATTGTTTATTACTCTCAAACAATGAATTCACTGTGATCCTAGCCAGAAATAGCGCTGTGCCATTGTCACTATCATGAACGGCGGGCTTCTCAAGTTGTTATCTTCCTGTTTTCCGTATATAAGAAAAATATACATTTATTACAGACACCATAGTCGTATTAGACTGCGTTTTTTGCTTGCTGTGCGGCGTTCTTTTTCTATGAGCCTCCGTGATCGGCCACAGCGTTACGGTCGATGACTCTCGAACATTGACTTCATTGAATTCCTCGCCTGCAAAAGCGCTGTGCCAGTGTCAGTACTACAAGCTGACGATCGCATATGCGATGGCTGCTGCTTACGACTCGAACGCGACCTCGCTTTTTTTTAAATTTATTTTGTTTATTTAACAATACTGCCGATCTCACAAGGAGATCATTGCAGGCAGGGCACACATATGAAACTGAAAGGAAACACGAAGCACTTATTTCTAGCACGCAAAACAATAAGTAATCAATACATGAGAATCAGTAGTAGCAATAAGCA
Organism: Rhipicephalus sanguineus; assembly: GCF_013339695.2. NCBI lineage: Eukaryota > Metazoa > Arthropoda > Arachnida > Ixodida > Ixodidae > Rhipicephalus > Rhipicephalus sanguineus. The sequence goes on along the minus strand of NC_051183.1, from coordinate 24,591,157 downwards.
AGGTGAGGGTACAAATCACTGCAAAACTATGAATTACAACTATAATGACAAGGTGCACAATGTTGCAATCACGTTATCGGTTTACAGAGCCTGGACACGAATTACAAGAGGACGAAAGAAAGTAAAAAGAATAACAGAGTCCACAGAAACTGCTCAGCGTGTACCTTTGCTTCTACCTTATCTAAGAACACATTCAAAGATGAAGTGTTGGTAACCGAAGGACTAAGTTGGTTCCACTCTCTTACGATTTGAGGGAAATATGAAAATTTAAAGCTGTTTGGATGAAAATTATGCGTGCAAAAATACCCAAAGACACATATGAAAATATGGGAAGATCAAGCTTACAACTGCCACTTAGAGGGGCACAACGCCTGCCTGCTCTTTCAAAAGGAAGGAGGAGACAGAAGAAAGGAAGATAGCAGGAGAAAAGAAGAAAGACAGCAAGATAAAGAAGGAAATGACGGAGACATGAACCAAACTGAGTGAATGAACGCGCGTAGAACACATAGGTTTCTTTTGTCATGGTCATGCTCCCTCCCTTGCCAAACAGATCTTGGAAATCTCATGTCACGGATGTCACCTGGAGCTAACGGTTCCAGATGTACTTGCCTCTGTAGCTTCGATTATCGTATTCAGCTGCAGCCTTTGACCAAGCGTCCATTAGCTCATCATTGATCACGAGTGAATAAGGTGGTAATGTGACATATTTTATTTTTTCCCCATTTTTTATGCTTTTTTGCGCATTTACCTTGTTTATACTCATTTTCTGCGTGTAACATACAACTAATTCATTCCCGCCATTTCACAAATGCAATTTATTGTTATTTCCCAGTTTAATTGAACACATAGTCTTACGTTACTCTTGGCCGCGTTCCTGCGCTGACGTCCACTTGACGTCATCGTACAGCAGTCATTACATTATGAGATACCGATGTGGTCTTTATATCTTCGTCATTGTATAGTACTGTTTCCCATATCTTTGTAAACGTAGATCAAGTACTCAAAACTCGTATAATCGGATAATTGAAAATAACAATTTATGTAAATTATCATGATGATGTTATTAGCATACCTCTTGCAACAAGGAAGCTTTTTATATTTTTCCTATATCATGGCAACTTCCTCACACAAACATATTGGAGCGCCAGATTTTTATGTGAAGATATATATTCTTAGATCTGCTGGTCCACACCTAGACAGAGAGATTGGAGAATAGTAGACAAGTTCTAAACAAAATAAGGCCCAAACGAATAACCCTTTAGAGAATATGTCGCCTAGGATAATAGTATTAGACGAAAAAAAAATAATAATAACGTTCATCCAGGCAATTCCTCGTGAAAATGCATGCATTTGTACTACGCTTAGGAATGTTCGTGAAAAACTGAGACAAGAAATCTGCGTAAATCTCAACAAAGGGTGCGCGAGCCCTATTATTTTTTATACCTGCATGTTGTGATTGAAGCAAAAATATTTTTTTAAGTAGCCCTTATTTGTTTATACTTTGTCTTATTCTCATCTAGACCATTATTGACCATTCTTTTAGAGTCGGTGTACGCTTATATATGCACTTGCGCATTTTGTTGTTGTACTTGAATACTGACCGTCATATTCTTATCAAAACAATGACCGAAATGTCATAATTATTCATTCATTCATTCGTGGCGTTTCAGGTGCTTAAGCTACGATATGATGGTGGGGCACGTATGGGGAACACAGGATTAATTTAAAACGCCTTGCCTTTCTTTAACGCGCACCAAAATATAAGTACACAGGTGTTATTACGTTTCGCTCCGATCGAAATGCGGCTGCCATCGCCGGGCATAGGAACCGTGAGCCCGAGCCTAGCAGCGCCACCCGCCAGCCTGCTAAGCTACGACAAAATCTAAGAGCGTTGGGTACCGCAGCGGGCCTCCTAAGTCTCATAGTGGGTATGGCCCATGATAAGACTCTCATAGCGTCAAGCCGTACTGTTCCTAACCGTGATGCCGCTAGGGTGAAGAACGAAGACCTGGACAGCAAGGGCGCCCTTCGCAGGCCGTGACCCAGGAGGCGAAGCAAGCGCCACGACCGCCATGTGCGGAGCCCGACAAGACATGGTAGCTTTCCTATGTCCTACCGAGGCCCGGCCCACCGCCTCCTGAGAGGTATCCTCCTGGCAGCCTCCCTGCTCAGCCAGTGGCCAAGGCTAACGCACGCAGAAACGTCACTGGGCATCTCAAGTGAGGATAACTCCTAACTGCACGTAGAAAAACAGCGTTAAAGGCAGGAAGAAGAAAAGACACCGACCATGGCGCTGAATAACTACCAAATGTGTTTATTCTTCCAGTCAGCGCATATATACTCCACCACTATAGCAATGAAACAACATAAAAATAGAAAAAAAAAGTCAGGACTCAGCCTTTGCAGAGGCAATAACATCATCAATGGGACAGGAATGCTATTTACTTCTGAAGGAGGGAAATCGAGGGGAGGCTGACACATACATCGCCACTATTGCGGATATTATAAGCTTCAGAAATGAGACACACGCGTTCGTCGTGGTGACAGGAATGTCAAATATTTTAAAAGATGGCTGGCAACAGCAATGTAGAGATAATTGAGTATCTCTAGCTTGTTTTTTACCATGTTCGAATGCTCGCGCGTGCGGTATTTTTAGCACTGTTTTCTTTTTTGAAGGCGATAGTCTTTCTTGGGGAACTTAAACGCAGAAATTTTGGTCTGTCTGTCTGTCTTTCTGTTTGTCTGTCTGTCACCCGATTCAGCGACCTGGCCAAAGTTGAACCACTTGCTTACCGCCCACCCATCTTGAACTGGTACGGCTGTTCGTACTTGTGAACGTTGTCGATTAAAAAGTAAGTATTACGCATATCTGAGGCGCAGCATTACTAGGTAAGTATTAGGTGGTGTGTTCCTTTAATAGAAAATACATAGATACACAATTTTAAAGACCCTAGTTTCTTAAGCTGCGGTTGCGCTGAAAATGCGGCTGTGCTGAAAATGCCAGGCTATGCGCGCCGACGAACGCCCTCTGCCACGGAGGAAGGAAACCCTCTGCACAAGCCCATGTTTCCCGATGTATTGCCAGATGGCGTCCATATCTCACGCAGCGTAGGCGCAGCGCCTCCTCTATCGTCTTTACACGGCATTTGCAGCGGAACACGCAGATACGCGGCCAATTTTTTCTTGTAATCATGAACGAACTAGCCCAAGAAAAGACAGACGAAATGAAAGAGCGAGAGGAAGCCCGGTCTTTCTTTTCGCCTGTCTTTTCTTGGTAGTTTGCGTCTTATAATTTCTTGAAGCATGCATTAACTAGCCCAACAAGAAGTTTTGCTGAAGGACTGAACTAGACAACATGCGCACCCTACTCCATAATGCACTCGTAGGCGTGCGTAATGTTTTCAACCGGGAAGGGAGGGGCGGTGGAATAAGTTTCATCTCAGCGGCCCCACCCCCGCCCCATTCAACCCCTCCCCCTTGCTCACACCTATCATTGCACTTACGGCAACTTCGTCTATTGTCCCTGCGTTCGATTTAAGTGGTGCACGTCTTCATCTAGACACCGAGTACGTGGTTGGTGAGGTGTTGACGCAAAGGCGCGAACTAGTTCCCGAACAAGTGCCTAAAAGTCCTCCCTACAGGTAATAACGGGGGAAGCAATAACGATAGTAAGGCAGTAGTAAGCAATAATAAAGACAGTAAAGAAGCAAATTGGCCGCGTATCTGCGTGCTTCGCTGCAAATGTCGTCGAAAGGTGATAGTCTTCTGCCGGCCGTACTGCATGAGTCCTGGTCTCATCCGCGGCCACCCGTGATGCTGTTCCCAGGGCCACTGCCAAGTGGCAGCACTATATAGTCGGCAGAGGGCTGCACAGCGTCACATTTTCAGCGCAGCCTAAGGAACATTAGGGTCTTTAGAATTACGTATCTATGTATTTTCTAGTAAAGAAACACAGCACCTAATACTTACGTATTGATGTTGCGCCTCAGATATGCGTAATATATGCTTTTTGATCAACAATGTTCACAAGTATGAACGCAGCTACCATTTCAAGATGGCTGGGCGTTCGGCAAGTGCTTAAACTTTGGCTGGGTGCCTGAATCGTCTGAGAGATAGAGTGACAGATATACCAAAATTTCTGCATTTAAGTATCCCAAGAAAGACTATCGTCTTTAAAACCAGTTAAAGGTACGAGACGTCAATTACACAGTGATGAAACAGCGAGCGTTTTGCAGTCACGTAGCATCGAAAAACCTCTTAAATGAAACGCAAGATAGCGGGCCATGGATGAAGTACCGTACGTACTATCGCGCTCAGTATAAGCTATACACCACGCGAGCGCATGGCCGAGCGAACTGCAACGTTCTACAGTGGCGTCGATCTTGGCATATTTTCAAATTATTGGTTGAGCCTATGGCCGTTCCTAAGCATGCGCATCGCCCCCCCTTGCTTGCTTTCACCCTCGAAAGTATCATTTTCGAAGCAGATATCACCACAGGGCGAAACGATGGCGAGCGTGAAAGCAGGTGGAGGCGATGTGCACTCGCCGGAACAGCCAAACACTCCCCTGATAACGCGAAAACATGCCATGATTGACGCCACTGCACAATCTTACATAGCGCTTAGCCACGCGCTACCGCAGAAAGCTCATACTGAGCGCGATAGTACATAAGGAATATTCATCTATTGAATATAGATAGCTTACAGCGTCAGGACAACATAAGATGGAAAGCGCTTAAATCCTATAACTCCGCTAGTTTTTGACAGATTAGAAAAATTTTCGCTGCAATCTATTCGTAAGATAATAAACTACGTTACTGAGGTCAGTCGATAATTACTTGTGAAAGGGGTTTAGGACCCGCTTAAGAAATAAAAGAACTATACGTCTTCATTTTCTTTCAAGAGCAACGCACTTCATCTAGCTTGGTGCATGCATCGATTGCCGATAACGAAACTTTCCCGTTCGATGCCCTCATAAAAGAGCCCGGGAGCCAGAGAACGACAACTTTTCATGTTCGATCGAGCGCGTCGCTTGCATATAGATGGTCGTTTACACAAGTAGACGTCGGAAGCCGCTAACTAAATTCCGCGCTCTTTTTCTCTGCTATATTCCTTTTATACTCTTCGCTTTCTCGTTATTGAAGGCATGGACACCTGCTACAACGAGAAAAGCCGAGTGGCTCAACTGGCAAATGTCAAAGGCCTTGACTTTTTTTGTGTTGCGGTGAAGAGAAAGGGGAGAACAGACAGAGCAACCGTTTATCTCGACGTAGTTCGCTTTATATATATATATATATATATATATATATATATATATATATATATATATATATATATATATATATACATATATATATATATATATATATATATATATATATATATATATATATATGTATATATGTCAGCCACCTATCACAATTGTATAGGTTACTTATCGTACTTTCGACTGTTCGTATCCCTTGCAACACGGGAGCGCGTGGCCTCACAAGCTCAAGGATCATCCATGACTTCAGTAGCCCTTATTTCCACAACTAAGCGCTGTTCTTATACCTGAAAATGATCCCAGATGAGAAAATGTCATTTAGTTCTGCACACGAGGACAGGTTGAAGCCATGCGCGGTCGTTTTTGCGAGTCATCCTTAACGTGAAAGTACATCTAGATTAAGCTTGAAAGTAACGCGTACGGTCCCCTATGCACTTGCCTAAGATGACTCGAAGGCGAAAGCCTTCTTTTTCTTCTCAGTCAATTGTTGTGATTCCCTCCTCGCCCCACACCCTCAGTGATGTAGCAAGAATCTTTTTCGGGGAAAGGAGGGTGTCAATTACCCTTTATGCATGGTCGTGCCTGTATTTGTATGTGTGCGTGTAATACACTAATGCAAAATTGGGAAAACTTCGAGGGGAGCGTTTCAAGCGCCTCCCCCCTGGCTAGGCCAGTTGCCCTTCTTCCCGAAGGCTTTCTTCACCTCATGTGGTTTTGCAGTGCCTCCGGGATCTGTCAAGCTTTGACCGCGCGAAGATGTCCTTGTGGCACGTCATCAAGACGACAAAACGTAATGTGTCGTCATAGTGACGTCATCATGGCGTCACAAATTTTGACGATCTGTGACGTCATGATGACGTCAAATGGTGATGTCATCACGTAATGTTGATTTTAGATGCGAAGCAGCTTTTGCTCGGGGCTGTGTTCGTCCTTCCATTAGCGACCGCCCGCTCGGGAACCATGTGTGCTGGCACGCGCTAGCGCGTTCGGGCCTGTGTAAGGGGCTGGGTAAGAGGCTGTGGCCTCTCCCCCTTACACTCTCTCAGCAATCATGGAACATTAAGGCGACCTATGCGCTGCTTCGCATCCCCACATGGTTCCCTTTAGTGGGAGATGGTGTAACTTTTTGGCATCACTAGTGTTGACGTCTGGTTAGGCACCAAAGGCTTCCGCCTTAAAGACTGTGAGAAACGTGAGCTTGCACCTCACTAACTTTCAGATCTGGGCAGCAAACTGTGCACGGCTAACCCATTCATAGTGTGGGCCAACGAAACGGGCGAGGGCTCGTCGGGTGCTCTCATGGTCTGGCTCCTGGCGACGCGCGACATCCTGCCTTACTGCGACCTCCACCTCGTGGCACCGGAGGGCGCCGGCGTCGTCATGCACTTCCTCTCGGCCAACCTGCGCAAGACGCCGCCGCGGCGTCCGCTACGACGCAGAGCCGCAGTGCTGCCGCCCGGAATCGAGGGATGCGTAGACACCGTCACCGTGGAGCATGTGTCCAGGTGCTCACCGAACTCATCGAATGCTCATTTAGTATTCATCATCATCGTCATCTGTAGCAGCTACCCACATTAATTTCTGCCTGCCCCAAGCGCGCTTGCCTTACCTTGGAATCCAGTCTGTTACACTTAATGACCAGCAGTTACCCTGCCTTCTCACTATATGCCCTGCCCATGTCCATATATTATTCTTAATTTCGACTAAGATGTCCTTAAGGTCTGTTTGTTCCATGACCCACTGTGCTCTCTCCCGCTCTCTAAGTTACACATAATTTTCCTTTTCATTGCTCACTTCGTCGTCCTCAATTTAGAACCCCCTTCTTTCGCAAGCCTCCAAGTTTCTGCTCCGTAGGTAAGCACCGGTAAGATGCAGCTATTATAATACTTTCCTCTTGACGGACAGCGGTAAACTACCACTCATGAATTGAGAATGCCTGCCAAATGCACTCCACCCCATTCTTATTCTTTTACTTACTTCGGTCACACAGATCGGTTCTCATTTAGTAGTCACGCATAATTCTGGAAATACAAACAAGCTAGAATTTCGAGAAAGACGGAGGCTTTAAAAGATAAAAAATCCTGGAACAGGGCGTGTCCCTGGAGGCAACCCTTCTACATGACCACTTGTAGGAGAAGTTGACTCCGGCAGTTGCTGCTTTGAAGAAAATACCACTTGTCTTCAACGGTACTTCAACTGTTCAGCCAGTTCATTTCAATGTCATCTAAACTTACACGGATGACTCACACACGCCTCTGCAGTCTAGATATGTGCCACGTTTATGTTGTTTTTCTGTGTTGTTCAAGCGAATTATGTTATCTGCTGCCCATGCGCGGTAGTGATGAGATAGTTCTCTAGGGCATTTATATCTGCTGTATTCTTGCGGCTTCTTACATAAGCAGGCCTCATAATAAAGTACGCTCTCAATTACAGCGATGAGGCATACTCGGCACTCAACAATTCTAACGAAGAAGCACGAAGCACGACCATGGTCGAGACCACGTGCGCCGAGAAGAAGCTGACGGCGAGGTACCACCTCAGCCCGTACGAGGCGACCCACGCGTCAACAAGGATCCGACTCGTTGTCGGTGACCGGGACGAGAAAAGCATCGTGGGCTACCAGCTCAAGTTCAACATCTACCTGCATGGTGACACCTCTCGGTTGCGTTCTTTGAGTTCCTCGCTCCCTCCTGCCTTCTTTCTTTGGTTTCTTAAATACAATCTTAGATAGATAGATAGATAGATAGATAGATAGATAGATAGATAGATAGATAGATAGATAGATAGATAGATAGATAGATAGATAGATAGATAGATAGATAGATAGATAGATAGATAGACAGATAGATAGATAGATAGATAGATAGATAGATAGATAGATAGATAGATAGATAGATAGATAGATAGATAGATAGATAGATAGATAGATAGATAGATAGATAGATAGATAGATAGATAGATAGATAGATAGATAGATAGATAGATAGATAGATAGATAGATAGATAGATAGATAGATTTCAGGGAAAGAAAAATCAGAGGAAAGATGAGATGACATCACACACACGTCGCAATCTTGCACACCTATAGGGAACAGGTCAACCAAACGAATAAACGTCACTAGAAGTGTAGTTTCATCTTCTTGGTGTGTGGTAGGCATTGTCTAAAACCATTGCCGTAGCCAGGGGGTGGGGGCTTCAAGAACCCTCCCGCCAAAATTTTTCGATTTTGTATGTGTACACGCGCACATACAAACACACGCATGAACACATAAATTACGGTTAAACTCTACCTTGAAAATAATTTCTGGCTACACTATCGTGTAGAACTTTTCAGATGTAATTCTGGTTCTTTCGTCCTGGTGATCTAACGGTGACGTTCTTTGACTTGACAGTTGAAAAGTAACTTCACCATCTTGTGTTGTAAAATCGTCTCCTTAAAATCATCTCTGTGATTAGTAGGGCCCTAAGTGTCGCTGTATTTTATCCCACGTGGGACATAACTTTGTTCTTGCATAATTAGAGAGTGCGACCTCCAGCGCGGCACTCTTACAGCCGTGGTAATGACGCTCCCTGGTCTTGCGGACCAGCATCCGTTGAACTTAATTGCTTCCATCTCGTAGCACGCTTTTGCCCACCTGTTCAGGATTGGGATGGGATTAGATGTACGGTCATGCCATGTGTTTGCTGTTTTGCACATCGTTGGATCGCCCATTCATTTGCAGGGGGCCACTGTCCGAGATAACGGGTACAGGCAGCAAGCAGGCACAAGTTGCTTGTTTAAAATTTTACACACACCTATTGTAGTCGCTTTGAGCACTAGAAGCATATTGTCAGTGGAAATTCTGGAATCTTCTTCATAGGCGCGCGCAAGATTCTCCGTTATAGAAGGGGGGGGGGTGGGGGGAGGGGGGAGCATGTTTTACTGCAGCGCCTAACTCTCCGTTTGACAAGCTTTGCAGTGGATGCGAAAAATGAAAATGAAGCAATGATGGACTTCTCACAACGACCTGCCTTCAGTCCCCGGCTTTCTGGGGCTAAAGGTACAGCTCATAAAATGCAAAATCAAGGGAGCTCGGCCGCTATTATTGACAAAAAGCTGATTGGCCACAACTCTGCACAATAAATAAAGACGGGACAGGTCTGCCTGAGTAAACATATGGCGCTGATAATGCGCGCCCCTTAGGGTATTTAGGGGGGGGGGGCAGCCCCCCCCCTTTGCGCAAGGCTATGTCCTCGTCTACATTTTAGTTTTTCTTCAAGTGTTTCCTCTACGTAGAAATACGAAACAAGAAAAGCTTCCAAGTTTTCGCGGTTTCCACAAAGTTTCATTCTGCAATCTTCTTAAGTAAGTTCCTGAAGAGTTGCGCCAGAAGAACACATTACCGCGGGTGAACTTCGGGCATGTGATCGTGCGATTGCGATCTACATCATCAGGACCTCCTTTTTAATTGCTTGCGGGATGGTCCTGGCCATAAATTATTTAGAAACATTTTCCCACAGGGTAACCTCGTCATAGGTCCCTAACGCCGGACAACTGAGGTGTGTGCGCGTTCTTAATGTTCCATATTTACGAGTATTGTTTTCGCTGGCTGCGCTAAGAAAACATTACCGGCAAACCAACTTCGCTGAGTCACCATGCCCGCAATTCAATTATAAGAGCAAGTTGGACGCAGCTTGCCGGGGAACGACTTTGAAATAACGATGCGACGTAAACGGACAGCGCACACGGTGTCTAAATCCGTGTTCGTTGTTCACCTTGCACAGCTTCTTTTGCCTCCAAGACGTAGGTGATGTACGTAAATTGGTTAGAAAAGTGTAGCAGCATTAATCGCAGAGAAGCGCCTAAAAAAAAAACGGGAAGTGGTAAATTAAGATAACGTCATTTTCGCTGTATACCGCACCTCTCCTCCTCCTCCTCCTTCTTCTACTTCTTCTTTCGTGTTCCGAGTCGTTTGCACGCCGCTGAGTTGACAGAGGAAATGCGGGCACATTCTATCCTCGTTTAATATTCATTTGTCTGCGTCGTCCATGGCACCGTCAATAACTTGTATGACGTAGCAAACGCACTACACGCGTACTTTGAGAGTAGCGTGCCCCGTTATCCCGCCAACAAGAGTGCATCTTCTAGGTGCTTATTACAAGGCAGCCACCGGGCAGGCACTCGAAATGTTTGCTGCTGAAAGCAGTCGTCGTTATTCTGCGGTGTATGTTCGATTGCTTATTACCCGTGTTAATGTGGCTACGTTTTGAAAGAGATGCCCAATTTCTGCTCGGCGACGCAGTCTAGGTGCAATCATTTGCGTCAAGTTGTATTAGCCAGCTATAACCAATGCCAGCGTCAATGCTCACTTTACGCCGGTAAAGACGGTAGGGTGCTGTTGGTATGGGAGCAAGCATTGTAGTCCAGGACGCAGTGCTTACTGCGTCCTGGACTACAATGCTTGGTTTCGTTTTGATTAGTTTTGATTAGTTATCACACGATTCATCAACTTAGGGCATGTGAAAGTATATAAAAAATGTATTTACGTTTATGGGGGCCTTTTTGGCTGTTTTTTTCCGTGTGGCGCAGCCTCCTGCGCAGCTTGTGATTTCTTGTGTCTTGTGGAAGTAAAAGATCAGTTGAAGTTTTAAACGCTTCGAGCACATCATCCACGACTGCATCCTTAGCGTCCATTTCAAGGCCTGTCATTAAAATTAGGAAATCATCGACATATCTAAAAATCTTTGCGACAAACGTTTTGTCAACACATGCGTTCACTCTCCTGTCAAAATCGGATAAAAACAAATCACTTAAAACTGGTGCTATGCGTGAGCCTATACATATACCATCCCTCTGCACAAAGGCACCACCGTTAAAATCAACAACTGTAGAAGAGAGGTAAAATCTAAGCATTTCCAGAAAATTGTCAATAGATATTCCCGAAAAGTTCTGAAAGGCAACAGGGCTAAATTCCTCTACGCGGTCCCTAACCACGTTCATTAAATGATCCTGCGGAATAGAGTAGAAAAGGTCTTCTACGTCTACTGAAAAAGCGAAAAAACGCTCCCCCATTTTTTCATGCTCTGACAAGTACTGAATGACCTAATTTGAATTAGATGCGAGAAAAGGATCATCAGTTCTCAAAACATTGAGTTGCTTTTGAAGGAACTTCGAAAGCTCACCCTGCCAGCTAGCCTTTTCTGTTACAATCGACCTGAACGGCATCCCTTCTTTGTGTGTCTTGGCAGAGAAGAACAGCCCCAACATGTCGTTCTTCGTCCCTGATATGCACTTCCTAAGTCCTTCTAGATTCATATCCTTGCACAACGCTAAGGCTTTCTTCTTCAGCTGTGCTAAAGAGCATTTGGAATGGACGAAGTTCTTATCTACTGCGGCCCTTGCTTTTTCACGGTACGCTGAGTTGGGGAGCACTACAAACCCACCCTCCTTATCCCTCCTTATCTGCATAAAAAAAGCGGGTGATCGGTGTGTAAGCGCACCATCGCTGGCCCTCAGCGACAAGGAGTGCGCATACTTGGACCGTAATCTGCGCATAGAACCGTTGGATTAGTTATCATACGATTCATCAACTTAGGGCATGTGAAAGTATATAAAAAAATGTAGTTACGTTTATGGGGGCCTTTTCGGCTGTTTTTTTTTTCTGTGTGGCGCAGCCTCCTGCGCAGCTTGTGATTTCTTGTGTCTTGTGGAAGTAAAAGATCAGTTGGAGTTTTAGCGCTGTGTCCTCTCTGCCGTCTTTACCTCGTCCTTTGTGTTTTTCGCGCTAGTAGTTATGTACACAGTTAATACGCACCAACTAGCCCAACTCACTTCTCTAATACTGCTTACTGCAAGTTTGACAGAATTTTCTAGTACCAAGTCAAGGAATGACTTGCCCTCGCATAACATGTAAACGCTGCTTTCTGTGTAACCAAGCATTTTCTTGAATCTTTGGGGTACCCGCCATGGTAGTTGAGCCGTAGGGCGTCGCGTTACTAAACTTGAGGGCGCGGTTTCGACTCCCGGCGACGGCGGCCGCATTTCAATTCCCATCTTTCCGGCACAATTGGTGACGCTGGCAGTCTGTTCACGTGACGAAATGAGGAAATAAACTCTCGATTGTTCTATATACGAGGGATATGAGTTGTGCATGGTCTCCTACCCTACTGTGCCATGCAGTCCCGGTCGTTCTGCCATTGCTCGCATGATTATCATGCGCGATCAACTTACTTCCGTTCGTTTCGCGCGTTTTAGTCTGCGCAAGGGGAGGCAACAGCATGTAGAAAAAATGCCCAAAATCCTCTTAAGGTCAACGCTTAGTGCTGACATTATCCGCGTGTTTTATGACGAATAAGTGGCGAGGAAGACATAGCGACTGTAGGAAGGGTAGTGAAAAGGCGAGAGAGAAACCTCTCCCTCGTGCTTTAACTCGGAGTGGTTTAGGGGCCCTTTTAATGTGGAAGAGATATATTTACGTTATATTCTTTTTGCATCTGATTGATTGATTGATTGATTGATTGATTGATTGATTGATTGATTGATTGATTGATTGATTGATTGATTGATTGATTGATTGATTGATTGATTGATTGATTGATTGATTGACACCATCTGCACATCGCGAGGGCAAGGGAGGTAGGCTAACATATGTTCTCGCACTTAACATGGTAATAGCTTTGCAACTTCCTGCTTCAATTCCAGGGAACTGGAGCACCTGTCCCTATGGAGACCAGTTCCGGTGCAAAGACGACAACTGCATCTGGAACAAGCTTATCTGCGACGGGGCGATGAACTGTCCGGATATGTCGGACGAGTACGAGGCCACCCACGCCAATTGTAGTGAGTACATACTCTCGGTTTCCAACCGTCGAAAAGCCAAAGGCTGCCGCTATAAGTAACAGTTAGTCGCACTATAAACCCCTTACTGCGTACCACGGAACAATTAGCTGATACACTTCAAATTCCGCTCGCAGCCAGTTTGCCCTTGCACTCTTCCACGATGCCCGCTGTTTGAAGCCACTGGTGCCGTCATACGAGATGCATGTTCACGCATTATTTTCCATTTGGCACTGAAGTTATATTTTTAGAGCGAAAGTTACTGCGCAATGTCTTCCAAGGTCATTTTTCCCATCGCACTGACCTTGAACCGCCATGGTACAAGTGTTGAAGGCGTGACGTGACGCCGCGTGATCCCCTGCGGAGAGGCGTCACAGCTGCCCTCCCTCGGAGCCTTGCCGATGCGGTACCACGTGACTAGGCGAAAGTAAACCACCAACAGGCGCTCGCGTGCTCCTCTTCGGGCCTTATCCCCGGCGGCCGTTGTGACGTCACCTGTCGATGGGGTGATGTCACAAGCAACAGACGGTGTCGAGTGGGCGAACAAGAACCTGTTTGCCTGCTAGCAAGTGCGAACGCTCCCTGCTATTTCTCCTCGCAAGGAGAGGGAGAGTACTCGGAGAGGTGGAGAGACGAGCGATGAACGGAGCGTAGGGAAGGAACGAGGGCAACGAGCAAGAGCCGCGTTTCGATTATCAAACACGTGTAACTCCGCTAGCGTTCGCAGTTGACTCGCGCACAACTGCAACGCCACAACTAAATTTCGACCTGTGGGTGGTTTCACCATCAGGTTTGTAATAACGCGAAGCTTTAATGGAACACTGCGTACAAAGTGTTTGCAAAACCAAGCCAATCGCACCTTTCGTTCCTTATAACTAATGGCGTATTCGGTTGGGCGATTTTGAGCGCTCTAGAGCGCTCTGAAAAGTGGTCGCGCGTTCGGTTGGCAAAATCCGAGCGCTCGAACTACCTTCGGGTGGTTCTTCCGGAGCGCCAGCCTCCGACTCGGAGCGCTCCCGACCGCTCTGACTTCGAAGTGAGAGCGTGGTGCGATCTGGCCGGGAGGGGGGCTCACGTGGCACTAGACGCCGCGTTTACCGGCAGGTGACAGGGTGACAGCGCGAGCGCGCATTTCAGAAGGGAAGAGAATCGGACGCGTAATACTTCGTACACGTGTGTTGAATTGTGTTCGTGGCGTTTTTGAGCGTTTGTGTGGTGAGTTCACATGTACCAAGCCATAACTGCACCATATCGAAAAGGAGGCGGCTACTGAAGGCGGACTAAACGTAAATGGTGTTACAGCAGCTCGCAGACGAATGCCTTCACATCGATGACGCCGAGCAACTTAATAGCGTATGGCATATGCTAACGCATTACATGCGAGTACAAAGCTTAATCGTGTTGGCAAAAACACGCGCTCTATGCCTAGCTCGCGTGTGATCGTGAACGGCGTAGGCGACGGCCGGCGTCCGCCATGCTAGGCCTACCTCTCGGAATCGTGAGTGACGGCGAGCTGTTGCGATGTGCTCGTCGTTCGCGAAGGCGTAGTTGTAGTGATTATTTTCTTATATAACGAAGCGTGACTGTGCAAAAATTGTTTGTTTTCTGCTTTATTACGAGGATACGAAGTCCTCCAAGTGTGCATGCCGAGGCGCCCTATGTGGGCGGAGCCTACGGCTGATCGCTCGTTCGCCCCGTGTGTGCTGAATCGCCATGCGCCGCATGCCGGACATCCGACGCCGCACGCCGGATCGGAGGCAAAATAGTACCATCCGTCTCGCCCTTAAACCAGCAGCTCAGACGATGACGCCAGCTCGGATGGTCGACCCCATTTGTCGATGTTTACCCGGCGGCTTCCCGCGCTGGTTGCACGGTGGCGCTACAGGCGCGCTGCTCTGAGATCGTCGATCCATTCGGTTGGTACGCTACCTCTCGCGCTCCGATTGCGGGCTGCCTCCGCATCTGCCGACTCCGATCCAGAGGATCGGAGCGACCAACCGAATACGCCATAAGTTTACAAGACTTAAACCTCAGGCCAATTTTTGTTTTTTTTTTCGCTTGTTCCATCGCGTCAGCCAGTCTATCGAACGTTGTATCACCCACTAAACGCGCGAAAAACAGAATAATAATACCACAGGAGACACGACGGCATACACAAATTTCGTAGGAAAAAATCCGGCAGATCCCACGCACTGTGGGAATCGATGTAATGCGAAGCAGCCAGCAAAGAGCTGCATACATCGCTTTGTTCATTTTTGAGCCGAATGAAATCATTCATGCCATGGCATCTAGTTCACCATATATCGCATGTTTGCCATGCACGCGTGCATGCACAATGTGGTATGTATACCATGCCAATGAAACGTATATTCTAGTATATACACTGCATGACCGGTGATTTATGTTCATCACGCACTCCTGTCATGCAATACCAATTTTGGTATATATCCAGTTATCTAAACGACCGGAAGCGCACCATAACAGTGTCATGTAAATCATACCGTACATGACATGCATAACATAATTCGCATGTTAGGACCTCTCATTTATGTTCGTTATACAGTCACATCGCACAATACCAACCAATTTTGGTGCATATCAAACGAGCGAAATGGCCGCGAGTCTACCATGAGCGTGGCATGTAAATCATGCCATACATGACATGCACGTCATGGTTTTCATGTTACCAGCTGTCATTTACGTTCGGCATACATTCGCGTCACGCAATGCCAATTTTGGTGTACATCAAGCTAACGAAACAGCCGCGATCGGACAATGAGCGTGGCATGTAAATCATGCCGTAAATGATATGCATATCATGATTTTCAAGTTACCACCTGTCATATATGTTTGTCATACAGTCACGTTGCGCAATACCAGTTTTGGTGTATATCAAGCGAGCGAAACGGCCGCGAGCGCATCATGAGCGTGGCATGTAAATCATGCCGCACATGACTTGCCTGTCACGATTTTCACGTTACCACCTCTCATTTACGTTAGTCATACAGGCGCGACGCGCAATACCAATTTTGGCGTAAATCAAGCTAGTGAAACGTCCGCGAATGCACCATAAGCGTGGCATGTAAATCATGACATGCATGTCATGGTTTTCATGTCACCACCTGTTATTCATGTTCTTGATACAGTCACATCGCGCAATACCAATTTTGGTGCATATCAATCTAGCGAAACGGCCGCGAACGCACCATAAGCCTACCATGTAAATCATGTCGTACATGACACGCATATCATGATTTTCATGTTACCACCTCTAATTTACGTTCGTCATACAGTCGCGTCGCGCAATACCAATTTTTGTGTATATCAAGCCCGCGAAACGGCCGCGAATGCACCATGAGCGTGGCATGTAAATTATGTCGTGCATGACACGCGTGTCATGATTTTCATGTTGCCGCCTCTAATTTACGTTCGTCATACAGCCGCGTCGCGCAATACCAATTTTGGTGTATATCAAGCCCGCGAAACGTCCGCGAATGCACCATGAGCGTGGCATGTAAATCATGACATGCATGTCGTGGTTTTCATGTTACCACCTGTTATTCTAGTTCTTGATACAGTCACATCGCGCAATACTAATTTTGGTGTATATCAACCTAGCGAAACGGCCGCGAGTGCGTCATGAGCGTGGCATGTAAGTTATGTCGTGCATGACACGCGTGTCACGATTTTCATGCTACCACCTCTAATTTACGTTCGTCATACAGTCGCGTCGCGCAATACCAATTTTGGTGTATATCAACTTAGCGAAACGGCCGCGATTGCGTCATGAGCGTGGCATGCAAATCATGACATACATGACATGCATGTCATGGTTTTCATGTTACCACCTGTTATTCATGTTCTTCATACAGTCACATCGCGCAATACCAATTTTGGTGTATATCAACTTAGCGAAACCGCCGCGAGTGCGTCATGAGCGTGGCATGTAAATCATGACGTGCATGACACGCGTGTCATGATTTTCATGTTACCACGCGTAAGTTATGTTCGTCATGTCGAAATGTCGCGTCATACCAATTTTCGTATAAATTCATTCATTCATTTCGTATAAATTCATTCATGAGCGGCATGTAAATCATGCCGCTCATGGCATGCGTGTCATAATTTGCACGTTAGGACCTGTCATTATGTTCGCCATGAGCTCTTGTCATGTCATACCAGTTTTGGTATGCATGAAATTAACGGAATGGCCGCAAGAGCCACATGGCCGTGGAATGTAAATCATGCTGTTCATGACATGCATGTCATGATTTTCATGTTATGACCTGTCATTTATGTTCGTAATACGGTCATGTTATTCCATACCACTTTTGGTATACATCTGATTATCGAAACGGCCAGGAGAGCACAAAGTCGTAGGCGGTTAGATAGATAGATAGATAGATAGATAGATAGATAGATAGATAGATAGATAGATAGATAGATAGATAGATAGATAGATAGATAGATAGATAGATAGATAGATAGTAATAATAATAATAATATCTGGGGTTTAACGTCCCAAAACCACGATATGATTATGAGAGACGCCGTAATGGAGGGCTCCGGAAATTTTGACCACCTGGGGTTCTTTAACGTACACCTAAATCTAAGTACACGGGCCTCAAACATTTCCGCCTCCATCGGAAATGCAGCCGCCGCGGCCGGGATTCGATCCCGCGACCTTCGGGTCAGCAGTCGAGCGCCATAACCACTAGACCACCGTGGCGGGGCGATAGATAGATAGATAGATAGATAGATAGATAGATAGATAGATAGATAGATAGATAGATAGATAGATAGATAGATAGATAGATAGATAGATAGATAGATAGATAGATAGATAGATAGATAGATAGATAGATACGCTCAAACCCGCAGAAGTTTGCGCTAAAAAATGCTTCGCATTTAAAATCTGTCATTTCCCAAGTGCGTCTTAGAAGGTGGCAACAACAGAGCGAATACAGCGAAGAAATTGGTCGGAGCGAAGTGCGCGGTATCTGTGACTACGCACTACGTAATTCCCGGCGTGGCGAGAGAAAACGGTTAGGAGGGAGAATTGCGCAATTCTATAGGAGGAAGGAAGGAACGAAAGAAAGGTGGTACGTTAGGCACGCACATGCCAACCTTCGCTTGACTCCATTGTCCCAATTGGGCAAAGACTCCTGCATTTTTTTTCTTGACGCCTTGCTTAAAATAAGTTGTCTCCGCTCTTCCCGCTCCCCTAGACCCACATTCCGATGGCTACAACACGCCGCCCATAGCCAACATACCGGATTTTATTTAAACTTCGGGACCAACTTACACATTTGCAAAGGGCTTGAGTACCTCGCGGTACCTTCAACGGACGAAACAAAATTTGTTTAAGAACGACCAATAACAGGAATTGTGTACATCAGGGGCGTAGCCAGAAATTTTTTTCGGGGGGGGGGGGGGGGGGGGTTCAACCATACTTTATGTATGTTCGTGCGTGCGTTTGTATGTGTGCGTGTATATATATGCAAGCAAAATTAAAAAATTTCGGGGGGGGGGCTTTGAACCCCCCCAACCCCCCCCCCCTTGGCTACGCCCCTGGTGTACATTCTTAAGCTTTAGTATGAGAGCCTCTGTCAACCCCTTGAACCACGGCCTCAGTGTTGCAACCGATATTGGACGAGACTGTACGTTAGTGTTTTCGTTTCGAAAAAAGACGTTAACCTCCTCACTTCGATTCTTTGCTTGCTTAACCCTTCAGGTTTCAGGCGAAAGCGAAACCAAGTCGCCCAAATACGCCACACTGATACAACGTCTTCTCCAAAAAACCCGATAGTGCCGGCAGACCGAGGCGGGCGCAGAGAACAGACAATTAAGATTTCTAGTTGCGCCATTTGTGTGTCTTACAGTTTTGCCTTCATCTTTTCAGGGAAAGACGGTCCAGTGAGGACGTGAAACAGAATTCTTTTTTTCTTGACTAGCAGATTTTAGAGCACAGACGGCTCACCCCACCATTATCCACAGTTCATTTTCTCAATCCTGATCCCCCCCCCCCTTTCTTTTTTAAAGAATGTTACGAGTTTTGTTTGCTCCACTGAATGTCAGCCTCAGTCCTTCATTAGAACTGACCCGGCTCTCTCTTTTTTAGTCTTTGTTAACTCACTACGGGGTTGCGATCCCGAAATCTCGGCTTTGGCTCAGCGGCTTTTTTCGTCGGCTTGGCAGCTTCCGTGTCCCTTAAGCGAGCCGAGGCTTTCAAGTACACGTCATCCATCACAGCTTGTTTAATTTTTATGTTTTTCTGTGGAACTTAGAAAAACTGTCAGCGCAACCTTTTCAGGCAGTCCAAAAGCGAGTGCGTTGCGTAAGCAACTCAACATTTTTTTTTTTTTGGTTCCTTGAGTACACTAACTTCAAGGCCTCCCCTACCTTGGCAACAGGGTCTCCAAAGAAAAAAAAAAGGAAAGCGTTCTTTATGACCAAGTGGCAAGTCGGCCGGAGCAACGACATAACTGTGATAATGAGGCTTCTGAGATACTATTCATATTATCAATTGCACAGGTCGACAGCATCGACAGTGCAACTTGATGTCCGGCGCGATGCCGTGCCCCGCTGATTGGTGGCTGTGTTACATGCGTCACTAGTGTTCGCAAGGCTGCTGATTGTACTATTAGCATTATCAATATGGTAGTATTGATGGTGAAGTACTAACAATTCGATAAAATATTAGTACTTTTAATATTGTCGACACTGCTGATGCCGTCAACGCGACTTTGATTAACGCCGCTGACGCTCAGCGGAAATCAATTTTTCAAAGATGGTTTAAAGTTAACGTAGCACAGTTAGTACAAGTGTATGTACAAGTACAAGAGTATGTACAAGTGTCAACAGCGTCATGTACCCCATGCTTGCGTCTCGTTATATCGTGCGGTGCGTTACATCCTATCAGTGTCAACACCATAATGATCATCCCCATAAGCAGCAGCAACCACCTATTGTATGTCCACTGCAGAATGAAGGCCTCTACCACTTTTCTCAAATTCGCCCTGCCCTGCGCGAAAATTGACCAGCGTCCCGCGTCGGTCGGCGCCGTAAACACGAATGATGCAAGAAATCATCATTACGTGATGACGGCACCATACGACGTCATCATGACCTCACAGATCGCCATAATTTGTGACGTCATTATGACGTCATTATGCCGTCACAGTGACGTCACGCGATGACGTCGTCACATGACATCGTAGCTTGGTCAACGGTAGGCCGATCACGGAGGCAGTGCAAAACCAGGTGAAGTGCCTCCGATCCTCGAGGCAGTGGAAAACCACGTTGGCTGCAGAAAGCTTTCAGAGGGTGGCGGGGCAGGGTCAGTACATGGACTGACAAGAAAAAGAAGATGGCTTTCGCCTTCCAGTCGTGATAGGTCAGTGCATAAATGACCTAGGGAGTTTTTAACAGCGCAGATGTTTAGGGGCTGGCCATGTCTGTGAGATCTCTGGTCGTCCACGGCCGGTCTGGAGGCGCGCGCTCGCTCCTTAAAGGGACACTAAAGAGCAAAACGATTTTTCTCGCATTAGTAAAGTAGTCTTCCACGATACCAAAAACACCACGCTTGCTGTGAGAAGACGCTTAATAAGCGAGAAAACGCGCAGAAAGAAAATACAGGTGGCGACGCCACCTTGGAATTCCCGCACCATTTGCCGTGACGTCACATATTTTTGACGGCGCCTGCTTGGGCCTACGTAGTTCCTAATCGGTTAAATCGAAGAACATTGTCCTCTGAGGGGGCCAGGGACTTGACATGACGAGTTTGTGGAAATTTCGTCGAGCCAGTAGCGCCAAAATACGTTCAATGCTCTTTGAAATCTTTTACGTCACGAATTACAAAGTTCGGCGCGAAATTTAAAAATGAAACTTTGAACTTGGTTTTCTCCTCTAATAATAAACCTATGGCGGTGAAATAAACTACACAAGAATTCTCCGAGCACACTTTATCAATCTAAACCAATTCATTGTTTCTCTTTAGTGTCCCTTTAAGGAGCCAGCGCCCACCTCTAGAGCGGCCGTGGGTCGTCACGTAGAGCCACGTGACCCCAGATGTTCCCCACTGGGTCACATGCCCTTATGTTGTGGCGAGAGTGAGGCTCGGTACGAAGGGGGATGGGCTGCGCTTCGCCGAGAGTGGCAAGAGGTAGGCTCGCTTGGAGGGGGGAAGGCGAGGAACGTCGCTGTACGCTCGTTCGGATGGGGAGAGGGGGTAAATGCCACGACACCTTGCAAAATTTCCTTGGCGAGGCGGGCATGTCACTTTGAGCACTTTCAACATGTAGTACAAAGACTTCGAAAAGTATTTTTGGTCCCATGGCCTGGCTGGCTAGTAACGGGGCCAATGGTTGACATACCGCATAACTAAGCAAACGGTGCCAACAGTGACAAACGGAACAGGTATAAATACATGTACAAGATTACACATGACACATTTAGAGATAAAGAAAATCACATATATGATTTGTCATACTATACCACTATCCACTAACATAAAACCATTCATGGCCGCAGAAAAGTTCTGTGCTGCTTTCATATCGGTCGGTATTCGCAATGCCTATGAACTGCAGATGGCGCGCTGTGCGATTCAAGATGGCGCCCGGAGGGGGGTGAATCCGCCTGCTAGCATAAAGGAAGATACGACGTGCGGACGCATGGTGTGTACCACTTTCACCGGATGAAGTCATGAGGTGCTCTGAAATGGATACCAGGCGAAAATACTTGCCCAAATCATGGAACGTGCTGAACGGTCGCCACCTCATTATTCACCGCGGTGTGAAAGGTTATATTTCAGCTCCGTTACCGCGCATCAATGATACTTTGCGAAATCCTGTGCGTGCCGCAGAACACGTATGAACCGAACGGCATTCCAAATATACGTAACGCGCCTGCCTGATGGATATGCCGTAGTAATAGGCCGTTAGCGAGCAACGCCATCGTTGCTGGACCGCATGTTTATCGGGACGATGGTTTCTAAACATGTCGCGCCGTCGTCATTACTTGCTTGGTCAGAAACGCAGAGTGTGTAGTTCACTTCTCTCGAATGTTGTAAGTTTCATCAGCACCTCGAAACGAATTCACACGCATACTTTTCGTAACGTCGAAGAATTTCTCAAGAACGACGCCGTTCGGACGGAACATGTTGAGTTCATTTGGCAACTCATCGGCGCAGCTTGTGGCCGCGACGGCCGCGACTACAGTGTGCTAGAACACTGTATCCGCGACTGAACGTTTCGCTTCTCTCGTCGAGCCTTGGCAGCATGCGTCCACAAAAGTTACGCTACATGCACCGCATCAGAAAAAGCTATTCTTATATTTTGATCTGAACATTATTATATATAAGTACACTCCAAGCGACTTAAGAGTGTGAAAGGAACTCCGAACAGGTGGTTAACCAACGAAGCACATGAAATAGACTCCCTCCTCATGAGTTCGCAGCAGCATCTTCATCAGCGCATGTAACTATCGATGCTTTCACAGCCTTCAATGTCTAGTGCAAAATCCTCGTCGTCAAGGTTGTCGCTATCCATCACTGTCCAAAGAAATCTAGAGAATTTTCTCCCCTGATAACCGCCTTATCAGCGTTCTGGGCTCAGAGAACACTTTGCTTAAAGTCACTGTAACTTTGCTTGCAGTGTGCTGCCACCTATCCACAATGTACAAAACAAGCAGCGCAGCGCTGGCTATGAAAGCAACACACGGGGGAAGGACGACGTCGAGACGTGGATTAATGGATATTAGATTCCATCAGTCGCTCACATTGAATCTCCTTCTGGGTCTGCTGAGTACAATATTGAGCCCGGAACGCGGCCTGTACTTGGTCGTAGTTCACGATGGCATGGAGCGAGCGCAGCCCCGAATTAATGAGGTCGCTCGCACGATTCATACAGCTCTTTTCTGACTAAATATAGGTCGTGTTGTTTTAATGTATCACGTATTGATTACAAAGGCTGTGATATTATTTAGTTACAGAAGAAGACATCGTGAGCTCGCGCGACTCCCCGCGTATAATGGTATGGATTTTGTGACTACAAAAACACCGACGAGCGAAACAGCGTGAGCTTCACCAGAAAAGGTCAGACACTAACATGCCTCGCTAAAGAAAACCTCACAGAGCTGAAATGTGTACGCTGTGGGACATAACTGCCAGCATGACTTGCCCAGGGTGCGTCACCACGTATTTTCGCGTAAACTTTCTATCTCGTAATTTATCTTGTCACGGAGGGTTCGATTTGATCACTGGTGCACGAAACGTACAATTTGGTCGTGTTTCTTTCCGGCCAACGTGTTAACAATTAGGCTAGCACAGCCAAACAACGGAGCGGCTGCCGCTTTGCCGTCTGCTGACTGTCCTACGGGGATTTCTCCGGCCAACCGCTTGGTGGTGTGACAGTTTATGGGCATAGCGAATAGCATTCTAAATGAGAGTGCCAGGAAATTCTATTACAGCCGGCCGTAGACATTTTTAACGACCGGTAAATTCAATCATATGTTCGTCTCAGCTCTTGTGCTGAATGCCGGTAACATAAAAGTGCCTAGTGATTGAGGATCATCATGATTTTATTCTGTTTGTTATATCCGCAATGCTTATTACATGAACAGAGTCCAGCGGAAGTAGGCGCAAGTGCTGGAACAGCGGTTTACTGGTATCCGTCCTATTTGAAAATGTAATAATCGTCATTGCCCTCTTTTGTAAGCGCCTAGGAGGTTTCAAATATTTTTTTATATGTGCAGCTGCCCCACGATGCTATGCAGTGGCTCAGATGGCTATGCACAATTACAAAATATAGCCTAGCAAGGTGGCTGCGCTAAAAAACTCGCGGGCTTTCAGTAACGTGTGGCAGCCATACGCCAACTTCGAGCATGTCATGCACATGAGCATGCTGCGCTAGAACACAAGCAGCGCTTGCAACGCTGCTTGCGTTCCACCGCAGTCATGATAGCAATGCGCGTTTTGGACGAGTGGCCTGGTGGAATGGGCGACGGCCGTACTGGAACGCTACCGTGGCTTTCCAGGGCGGCCGTGAATGAGTATATCATCGCGCGGGATCCACATGGCTTAACCTCAAGAAAAAGAAATGCTTAGTTTACGTAAACTGCCGAAACGTAGGAGCAAAATGCAATGCCTGGCGAAAGGGGCGACCGCAGATGCAATGGTACAATAAAGCACTACTACCACCACATGGCTTAACATAGAGTAAGAAATAAAGGTCAATGCTACAACAAAGAAGCACTTAGAAAATACTTGCAAAACAGAGAAATATGATAGCCTGACGAAATGGGGCACCAGCTTGGCTGTTTCGACGACTTTCACGGAGTGGAGCTGGCTCGATTCATTTTTTTTTCTGCGAAATTCTTCATTTCGTCACGCCACCTAAATCTCATTTCCTATCCTGGTCTACATTTCCTAACCCTTGGTACCCATTCTGTTGCTCCAATTGGCCACCATCTACATCTTCTACGCTTAATACGGCCAGCACAGGCCCACTTGGTTCACCTAATGTGAACTACTCGTATATTGTATACAAGACGGCAATAGCTAGCTGCGTTAGGCCTAGCAGGAGTGCACGCACGTCGGCAAGGCCATCGAAGAACTGGCAAATAACAAAAAGGTATCCCGCTTGCGCTAAATGTCATGTCGTTGCCCCAAGGCCAACAAAAAGCTTCGAGGACGCTTGAGCTTCGCTTTCAAGAAGAGAACGCGATAGCCTAATAGGACCGTGTTCGTATCGTCTTCCCAATCGCTAGCCTGGCTTCGCTTCTCGGTGGAGACCTAAGCCGTGCCGCAAGTGAAAGCCAAAGTATCGACGCCTTCCGGCTCCTATATCCATGCACGCGGCGCGACGAAACACGGCCACCCCACGGGACGATGTCGTTTAAAAGCGAGCCCGTGGGCCCTTTGCGCGATCTCGCGGATGATAGTCAAGCAGCTCAATAACCTCCGAGATGCGGGTACCACCAACAGTAAATGGTGTGTAGATATATATATATATATATATATATATATATATATATATATATATATATATATATATATATATATATATATATACATATATATATATATATATATATATATATATATATATATATATATATATATATATATATATATATATCGTTGTTAGTATACTAGGGGATGTACGCATGGTGCCCGAGCGCCTAAATGCATCGCGCTACGGAGCGAGGTTCGCAGGTTCGAAACTCCTGTCCCACTCAAACCGAACCTTTATTATTTCTTTATTTGCATGTACCTCGAATTTTCGCTCACGAACAACGCTGATTCCTCGCTCACAAGCAAAGACGCCGCCGCCGACAGCGACACCGGAATTTCTGCGAAACGAGCTCTTCAACGCCATCGCGTTAATAAAGCGAAACGACAAGCGAACCGGGCCTAACCACACGGACGCAGCTAGCCTGCTACGAGCATAAATCATTAACGAGCAACGCCATCGGCCCTGAAGCAACCCAGATAACCCGAAACACGTCAACCTAAAAAGAAAGCATATATACGCACACCAGGCTTCTTCGAGAGAGAGAGAGAGAGATGCTCTTTATTAGAAATACAGAGATTTTTGCCGGCGTCAGTATACCGCTGGCATGCTACTCTGTGTAGGGATGGGGAATGGGATTGACAGATTAGAGAGAGGGGAGGAAATAATAATAGAAAGAAAGAATATAAAAAAATGAAATAAGCAAGTGAACCTGATAGAAATATTTACAAGGAGGGTGTCAGGTAAGATAAGGCTTTGCTATGTGAAATAGCCAACCATTAAAGCTTTTCGACTAGGCCGATTTTTGATAGGTAATTAAACAGTGCCTGTAAAACCCGTCGCTGCTTTGAAGGGCTGGTCACTGGGCCTAATAAGTTGTGTAATGTCAACTGATCGTGACAGATCATGTCCATTTGTCGCTCAAGCAACTGTCTCTCATCGCGGTACGCGGAACATTCCAGTAATATGTGCTCCACAGTCTCTATGCTGCCACAGTTATCACAGCAGGGACTAGTGGTGTGCCCTATGCGGTACAAATAACAGTTCGTGTACGCCACATTCAGTCGAAGTAATCACTGTAACATGTATGTTCGGGGAGTTTCGTAATTAACACGATCCGACATCATCGATCTTCGTTTCCGAGGAATATCCGAGAGTATAGCCATTGCCTGGCATGAAATATTGAGCAATGCGGACCTCTCGCTTCGCGAGGGTCGCTGAGTGCTCAACATCGCCGCGCATTCCCGGCATTGCAATCAGAGACCCAAGCTTGACGAGAGCGGAAGTTGTTGGGGCTTGCGAATAGAGTTACTTCTTCGGGGAAGGTCATGAGCTTACGGTCTTCATCGAAGCTTGGCTGCGTTTTAAGGCCACCTCTATGAAAGTTCATTTTTCAAATCAGCCCGCGAAATTCACATCGAGCCTATCTTTTATCCGAAACAAAAGCCGAAACACAACAGTAAACAATTGTATTTAACAAAGAAAAACCAGCACTTAAACGACATCTTTCCTTCAACAATAAACAAAGCCACAAGCAAGTGAGTTCGAAGCCGCAGGCACGAACACTAGGCAAAACCATGTACTAGGCAAATCCACGCCTTGTCGGTGACGTTTTCTTCACGTCGCCTTTTGCCGCAAGCTCCATGACACTCTTGTATTGTTGCACAAATGAAGAAATAAATAACCACCATTCCCATGGTGGCTGAACGATCGCACTCCGCCCCTTTTAAACGCGAAGCATTTCTCATAATGATGTGAAGGTGACATCACCAATTTTTGGCGATATGTGGCGTCATGACGACGTCATATGGTGAAGCCACCACGCGATGATGATTTTTTGCATAATTCGTGCTGGCGCCGACGCCGCGGGACGCCGACGCCGCCGAAGGTCAATTCTTGCGTTTTGGTGAGGCACCGAAGGCTTTCGCCTTAATAATTTCTGGAAAGGACCCTGGGCCCTCCCGTCCGTAGCGCAAAGCTACGAGATAACTTCTTACAGATTCATCAGAAAGAAAGCTTTGTTGGTAAAAAATTGGTCCTGATCAGTGCTTTCACATTTACATGACCATCTATATTCACACGCACTCGCTGTAGCTTCTGCAGTATGACACGGCAAGAGCTTTACGGTCTCATCCATCCAACGCAAGATGGGGCGAAACAAGGTTAACTGCCTCAAATAAGGCTCAAGCGAGATCACATAAAGGGTATATTCGCTCGGCCAGGCTTTCGCTTTCCCATTAACTCTGCGAAATAAGTACGATTTGTTTATTTATCGCTGTCAAACCTTAGAGCATTATGATGTTTCTTATAGGCCAACGGATAACGAGCGCACGACAGGGTTTAGCGCGCAATTCCTGACCTCCTCTGAGCGCGATCTCTGAGTCCTCCGCTCTTCACGTAATACCCTTCCGTAACAACCCCTCATATACGCCACATGCAGTTAGTTAATGCGAACGCGAAAACTGCAACGGGCCGACGCTATATTCATAATCCACGTTCTTCGTGCTGTTACAACCTACGCCTTTCGCGCGCTTCCTTCGAGTCCGTCCTTGCAAGCCTTTATTAACATCATGGATTGCAGTCTACTTCACCTAAGACAGTCGAAATTGAACCGTACTCTGTGACAGTTCGAAGACTGAAACATTTCTGTGTATGCGCCGTGAACGCAAGTATGCATGCTAGCGCATTAGTTGTCCTTTCTTTCTTTCATTCTTTCACCATGCTTTCTCTCCCCTTCCCCCTCCCCCCGTGTAGGGTAGCAAACCTGGTGCAACCTGGTTACCCTCCCTGTCTTTCCTTGGCCCTTCTCTCTCTCTTTCTCCTTCGGGGCCCGTCGGCGAATGCTTAGCTTTAAGCCGTAACCACACGTACGCGTTACAGACCGTCAGCGCCTGGCGTGTGGACTCGGCGCCACCCCCTTTCTCTGTGGAGAGAAAGGGTGTGCAGATTCGCGTCGCCGCGTCCCCTCTTCCTCCACAGGGAGAGGGTGCGGCAGCGAGTGCGGCAGCGTGTTGTTAGGGCTTTGCCGCAGTGCAACAGATAAACTTCGGCAGAGCCCGCAAAAAATGCCAGCCACTTTACCCGTCTGTTCTCCTTGGGGAACATCTCGCCACGATTGAGCAGAGAACATCGGAGCACTCGACGGGTTTTGCGATTCGGGCCCGTTAAGCGGTGATTGCGCTTGCCCTTCGAAGATTTAGGAAGGGAATTGCGCCGTCCCCTCACGCGTTTCCTCAAACTTTCCAACGACTGTTCGACACTCCGATGGCTGTTGCGTCTCCGACTGCGTCACTGTTCGACCCACTAGAAAAAAGGGGAAGAGACAGAATCGATCGAGCTGGGAAGGACTCTTGGGATTTCTGTGGTATATAGAAGAACCAAGGCGGGGATAATTTTCGTACCGTCATTATGTGACTCGTGCACGAAAGTTGGATATGCAAATCCACCGGTCTCTTCGAGACCGAGAGAGAGCCTGTACTCGATATTGCGTGAATATTGCATTCTGCCATTTTGCTGAATTGGAAAGTTATGCGTCCATATGAATGTTCACTCTTATCACCGGCAAAAGGCTCGAACCACCTGCGTCACAACTTTATCGCCTCATTATCTGTAACCTCCCCCCCCCGCACTTCATCCTTTATTTTTTCACGATAATAATGCCTGTCGCATTGTAAGTTTCGACACCATATTGTCTGCACCAGCAAAAGACATTCTTATAATGTATGGCCACGGCATACATTATAACAATGTATGGCTTGCCAGGTTTGCCAGGGTTTGCCAGGGTTTGCCAGCGTTTGCCAGGTTTGGCTAATTTGCGCCAATTTGGCTACTTTTTTAGACCAGTGGCGGCAGAAAAATGTATTGGCTACTTGGTTAACTTTTGGCTACTTTCTTTTTCCTCGATACGAACCAAATTATCAATATCGCGTGAGGTCGCAGCCGCTGGCATTCGAGTATGTGGTGTCGAAACGTGGCGACCAATGCGCATTTCCAGCTCCCGAAAATGAATTTGGCGCTTGCATTACACATAAGAAAATACTTTTGGGTACGTTGCTGAGACTCGGCGGGAAACCTGTTGCATGGACCCTCATTTTGCCGCTCGCGTATTGCTGAACGCGACTTTAAACTGTAACTGGAAGTGAACAGGACAATCGAAACCGAACCGCATCCAGGTAGCTCCGCACTCATCGTCATCAGAGATTGGATATCCTGCGAACTTTCTATGTTGTTTCTTAGGATTAGGTACGGAGCGCAACTTGGAAGTAATAATGACTCGGACTTCGACATCACGCGAGAAATGATTGAGAACGTGACTGCAGTTTATACTTAACCCTTTCGGCCCCGGCGGTGTCAATTGACACCATTACACAACATTTCCCCTAGCACCTCGGAAATGAAACCAAAACTGCCCATTCTTGGGGGAATACTTCTGCAATGATCCCCACTGCGATTGACACTAAAATGGTGACATGCTTGCCGAGCTGGTAGCCGCAAAGAAGAAGCTTGAGCGACGTGATGGGTGTCGCCGAGGCGCGTCAGCTGAGGCGGGTAAGCGCCATTTTCGGGTCGACGTACCGAAGCTGTTTCAATGAGTATCACACTGAAAAATCCGACGTGGTTCACATTTTGTGTACTCTAGGGAATAGCAGGAAAAAAGATACCATTTTTCTCATTTCACAACCGCTGAGCTCTGATGACCTAATTTTATGTCATATCTATAAATCCATTAATACTTGCACCACTGGCTCAATTTTTCGTTTGTGGTCATCTGAGGTCATAACTATTGGGAAAACACGCACAAAAATAGTCCCTGGCCAAAATAAAAATTCCAGGGCTGAAAGGGTTAAATCCCAGCAACAGTGATAGTGACTACATTCACGCAGTGCTCATTTTTATTGCCGCCAGAAGGCTGGTATACTTCTAGTCCTTTTAAGAAAAGACACGCAATACGCGTCAAGATAATGTCATTTCTGTAACCGTGCAAGAAACTTCGTCATCCTCCATGAAATGATTGCTAAATTCAACAAGTTATGCTCCAATCTCGTCAACTATGATTTTAATGGTTCTTGCTACACTCTAAGAAAAAAAGGTGTCCTTTAACTGTTCGCTTCACATGTGATTCCCCCATGTATACCTCTCTATAGAGAGTCAACGGGACTCTCTAAAGAGAGTTATACATGGGAGCAAAGTTACACATGTGTGGCAAAGGAGACTCAAAAGACACATTTTTTCGTAGAGTGTGTACTTGTGTACATTTCCACCAAACGTTTCCATCATTTAGTCATTTAACTAAAAACGTAGTAGTGTGTTTTCACACACGCATGGCAACTTTTGGCTAGTTTTACAGCCCTTGGCTCAAGATGGCTACATTTTTGGCTTTGTTTTTCCAATTTCATGGCTACTTTTGTGTTTTCGAGCTGGCAACTCTGTATGCCCTCTTTTGAACGAAATTGGTAGTTCGCGAAATTGATTACCTGTGTCGAGTTAACATGTGCGTTCTATGCCATGTACGTGTCAGCTCATTCAACTTGTTTTGCACGAGCTCGTGCCCGTCTGGATATTTAATCTTGATGACTGCAATCGATCACTGCTTCAAATATCGTTACGAGCCGAGAGAATTCTGCGTCGCAGTCAAGTATTCCACCAAAGAGTCACTTCAACGCTAGACAGCGCTGTGGAAAAATATCCTATACAGTTGTGATGTTAGGAAAGGAGGCACGTTCACAGATGTTAACAGATGTGACAGATGCGCTTCCAGCTTCGCTAGCCAACGGTTTTCACCGTGTGGAATTGGCTGAACTTTTTATTGCTATAGCAACGATATATGGAAGTCTCGGCTGAATTTTGCCGTCCCCGCCGTCATGCACCGTATATGTATAAGTATGTATATATATATATATATATATATATATATATATCAAAGTCACAAAGAAAAATAATTCAGAAAAATGCCTCCGAAGCGGGGAATCGAACCAGCGACTTCTCGTTCCGCAGCGCGTGGCGCCAACCACTACGCCAGAAAGCGCATATCCTTCAGGTAGCTAACGGCGAGCGTTATATACACACCCTTTACCGCTTCAGGACTAAGAGACGGGAGGCGCTTATAAGCGTTTCTTCATTACCAGCGAGATGGCGCGAGGAGCGCGACGGGCGCATTTAAAGGTCGTCGGCTCGCTCGCTCGCTCGCTTCTTCTTATATTTAACAGCGATGCTGTTTAAGCCGACTGTAAAAACTATGGCTTCTACGAGTGTGTACAGAAAACTATCATCATCATGAACGGCTATGTGCCGCAGAAGTTGGGCAAATCCTACTACTCACCACTGGTCCTCTACAAATGAAGAAGGCGAC
The DNA here is from genome assembly GCF_013339695.2 of Rhipicephalus sanguineus. Taxonomy (NCBI): domain Eukaryota; kingdom Metazoa; phylum Arthropoda; class Arachnida; order Ixodida; family Ixodidae; genus Rhipicephalus; species Rhipicephalus sanguineus. The sequence goes on along the minus strand of NC_051183.1, from coordinate 24,559,715 downwards.
AGACGGGCGGCAAACACCAATTAAGATTTCTAGACAGACCTAACCGGCAATTGAGAAAAGCTTTAATAAACCGCCAGAATTAACCCAGTGATAAACACCGTGGCCGCCCGTTTCAGCTTCGCTGAAGATCTGTACGGAGTGCTTCAGCGGTGAGTACAACGAGAGAATACTAGGGAACGGGAAAGTTTCTGTCTCTCCACTTTGGACATCCGTGTCGTGCCTGACTGTCTGTCGTTTAACTCGAACCTCTCTGTTCTGAGAAGCCACCTAGAAATAAGCTAGCATCATGATGAATAAAAGGCAACCACCGACCAAAGAAAAGTTTTAAAAGAAACGACGCTTCGGCTTCCATACGGAAGCCTTGTTCACAATTGTGAACTTGCTTCCGTATCCGTGCAAGATTGTGAACAAGGCTTCCGTATGGAAGCCGAAACGCCGTTTCTTTTAAAACTTTTATTTGGTCGGTAGTTGCCTTTTATTCATCATGTTTCGTCCCGACCAGGCGGGCTTCCGTCCCCCGTCGACGGCGTCCCCCGTCGTCGGCGTCAACATGAGTGACACAAAAGATCATCGTCACGTGATGACGTCACCATATGACGTCATCATGAGTGATACGAAAAATCACGTGTCGACGTCAGCATATGACGTCATCATGACGTCGCAGATCACCAAATCTGTGACGTCGCCATGACGTCACTGTGACGTCACATGGGGACGGTATCCCACGACATAAATGTTTGGTCAAAGGTGGACCGATCCCGGAGGCAGGTGCAAAACGAGGGAGGCGCAAGAAGCTTACAATACCCCCGATCAGGGAGGCCTTGCAAAAACCACGTTAGTTTCGGAAAGCTTTAAGGTGGGGGCAAGGGAGCACAAGTACATCTAGAGTTAGGTATTCTATATGCTACCTTCAGGTAGCAGAATTGCGCATCTGTCTTCCAAGCGCCGCCAGCAACCATGCATTGCGGAGAAGCTGACGCTCGGGACAATATTTGTATTTTTTGACGCCGCCGCTGCAGCGAACTGAATTAACACTAGTCATCGATAATCAATGTTTGTCGCCGGTATTCGACACACCAGACAGGTTAATCGGCGACACGGCAGGCATGTCGCCTGCAAAGACGGAGTGCTACTTCACCGCATAGCTGTGGTTGCTAGCCAGACCTAGAGTTACTGTATATGCTACCTTTAGGTAGCAGAGTTCCGCATCTGTCTTCCAACGCCGCTAGCAACCATGCATTGCGGAGAAGCTGCCGCTTGGGCCAATTTTTTTTATTTCTTGACGCCGCCGCTGCAGCGAACTGAATTAACACTAGCCATCGACAGCCAATGTTTATCGCCGGTCTTCGACAAGCCAGACAGGTTAATCGGCCACAGGGTAGGCATGTCGCCTGCAAAAACGAAGTGCGACTTCACCGCATAGCTGTGGTTGCTAGCCGGACCTATGCGCTACTCTGCTACCTAAAGGTAGCATATACAGTGACTCTAGCCAGACCTATGCGCAACTCCGCTACCTGAAGGTAGCATATACAGTAACTCTAAGTACATCGACTTGGAAGAAAAATAAGTTTCGCCTTCGAGTCATCTTAGGCGAAGGCATAAGGGACCCTGTGAGGTTTTGATCAGCTTCCAGCTCGTGCAGAGATCACGTGGCACCTGACGCCCTCTGGCAAAAAGAGTGTTCTGCACTCGCCTCCTTGGCTACTAGTGGCGCTGGCTAATACTGCGAGGGATTGCACGTGCAGAAATATCCAACCAAATGGACGGGGAAGCGCGTTCCGCCGTAGCTCAATTGGTGGAGCATCAGACGCGTAATTTGAAGGCTGTCGGTTCGGGTCCCACTGACGCAGAGGCTGTTTTTTCGTCATAATTTGCGCCATAATTACTGCATTACAGTTAAAAGACGACAGCTAATGTCCCCTGTGATTTCCTTGGCCTGATTGTCTATTGGATCCATTAGCTTGTGTCTAACAAAGAAATGAGCCCCGCAAACAATTCCCGTTCTTTCGTTCAGTTCCTGCCTTGTTTCCTTAACGGCGTCCTTAGGTTTGCCATCCCCCGCGCCATATACTACTTCTCGAAAAAAGTGTGCGATATAATGTCCCACATCGGTGATCGCGCCTAACGCGCGAAGGGCGAGAAGCGCTATACTAAAACGGTCTCTTCCGTCCTCAATTGGGCAATCAGGGCTTCAAGAGCGAAGTCATTTGTGGTACGTCTACATTACCACTTGATGGAAAAAGCGCTTTGGAGTCTCGTGTTCACCCACGTAATGAACTACGGGAGAGCACCGGACTGGGCTGATTTGCATATCATGGGGACTTGAACAAACAGCGCCAAAGACGGGACGCTGAAAGAACGACAGGCATCGTCTGTCGCTCCTTCACCGTCCTGTATTTCTCGCCTATCGGTCTTTGACCGTCTTTAGCGTTGTTTGTTCCAGTCCGAGCTACGTAAAGATGATCGGTCCTCTCGAGAGTGTCGCACCAACGCGACACTCTCGAGAGGACCGCCGCCGTTGCTCAGTGGTAGAGCATCGGAGGCGTTATTCAAAGGTCGCAGGTTCGCTCCCTGCCGGCGGCAAGTTATCTTTTCGTCCACTTTACTTTCTTCACATTTACATCAAAATTACTGCAGATAACATCTCCTATACCTTGTCTGTTAGTTCTAATTAGCATTTATGCAGGGTGACGCTATGCCTAAACTTAGCGCTTACTCTCTAGCGTCAGCGTTCGAGCGTGGCATCCAGGGGGGCGCTCGTTTCATAACGAGCCCGCGGGAGCATCAAATTAAGCAATTAACGTCATTACCTGAGCGGATGACAGGCTTATAATCCCTGAAACTTCGCTGCAACGTACCTTCTAACCACGTCTCAAGCCCACCTGCTGATAATCACGTGTCGCCGACAGCGCTGCCAAGGGTAAAAAATGTCATTAGCACTAACGAATGCACGCCACGTTTATTAAAAGCGCGCAGGGGCGAAGCAACCTATGGTCTTAACTAGCACCTACCGGCGGCGTTGCGCATGTCGTAACTCTTTGCGAAATGCGCCTCAGGAATAATCAATTCTTGTACGTCAGAGTCTGGGAGAAAGCGGTAATGGTGGAAGTTAGTGCGTTACACAGATATGTGGCGCGGTCAAAGGAGGGAGTAATGTTCCGCTAACTAGGCGCATGAGACGGGTAAGTCTGTAACGCTAAGTCGGCTTGAGAACGTGGCAGACTGACAGCGAAAGTGCTGCCTCGTCCCAAAATGCTGCCAGAGATGAGCGGTAAACTTAGTCGAGATGGTGTTTTTTTTTTTTTTTTTTTTGTAATGCGAAGCATTTCTCAGCGAACAAAACGCCCTTTCATGGTTTCTATCTATCTATCTTTTCGCCCACTTTACTTTCTTTGCATTTATATCCTAATTACTGCAAATACCATCCCCTATACTTTCCTTAACATTATTGTCTGTTAGTTCTCGTTAATATATTGTGTCTAACAAAGAAAAACGCGCCCTTAAGAGTAATCTTCTTTCCTTCATTCATAGCGAGGGTCTCGTTCTGGCAGACATGATGCCTTCAGGTAGTATGCGAGGGATTATTGGTCAGCTGCCTGCTCGTATATAGATCACGTGCTACGTGAGGCCAAAAAGGCAGAAAGAAGAGTGTTCCACACTCGCCGCCATGGCTGCGACTGGCACTGACTGACACTCCTATGTTTCAATCCACATATATACCCTATAAAGTGGACGGGGAGATGACCGCCGCCGTAGCTCAGTGGTAGAGCATTGGACGCGTTATTGGAAGGTCGCAGGTTCGGTCCCTGCCGGCGGGAAGTTATCCTTTCGTCCACTTTACTTTCTTTGCATTTATATCCTAATTACTACAAATGACTGACAGGCCGTGATAAGATTAACTTGACATGCGTTTCGCGTACGTCATGAAGTTGTGCCCCCTCGCCCAGTCACGTGTGCGCATACGCGCATACCAGGACCCGTGATATGCGGGTATGCGCCATGCGTGATTCACAGCCTGGAAATCCTAGGAACAGCGAAAATAGACATTTAAAACTTCACAAGAGACTTTGCGTTGAATCAGCAAGAACATAACATACCGTTTAAAGGCGTTTTTATTGTAGCAGACAAACGCAGACAAGCGTGCTTGATGACCCTTAGCCAGCAACCATGCGTTACAGACCGTAAATAAAGGAATTACATCAACGGTTGCCTAATCTAAGGTGTGGTGGTGGTGCTCGTCTGACGCGACTTGTCGTTGCAGTGTTGGCTATTCGCTTTATAACAATGTCATGAAAATTACATACGTAATCCTATGACACAGCAAGCTATAGTGAAGCGTTGCTCGTCCCAGCTTGAATACGCCAGCAAACGCTCCACATATCGTTTCTATAAAGCTGACGTCTGTGCCGTAACGTACGAGCCTACGTTACGTCGGGCCATAAGCGACCTTTTACACGCCAGTGTAATCGACGTGCTTGGTGAGGCCGCGATATGCACAAAACTACTCAACCCACACAGATACATCGATCCGCTTCGTTAGACTAGGCACAAAGCCAAAATGCTGCCGACACAGATACTCGCTCAGTGCTTCGCATGAAATCGATTCCCACAATGCGTCGGATCTGCCGGCATTTCTTTTGTACAGATCTTTATAAGAAACAAAAGACTGATATTTGTGTAGTTGATTGAGCCAACGAGCATTCGCTGTGTAAATAACTGACGTTTGCGCAGCTTTTCACTGTTGGGCGCGCATTCATCACAAGAATGTGCGATTGCTTTCTTATCTTCGTGGCTATTACGTCAAAAGCCGTAGATGCCTTATCAAACACGAAAATTGACCGTCGGCGTCCCGCGGCATTGGGGAACAACACGAGTGATGCAAAAAATCATGGCGCGATGACGTCACCAACGACATCATGTCGTCACAGATCGTCCAAAGTTGTGACGTCATTTTGACCTCACGTGACGTCGCGTCACTCGAAGACGTCATCGCATGGCATCGTACCTTGGTCAAAGATGGGCCGATCACGGAGGAAATGCAAAACTAGGCGAGGTGCCTCCGATCCTGGAGGCGGTGCAAAACCACGTTAAGTGCAGAAAGCTATCGGAGGATGGCGGGTGCAGGATCAATACATCTAAAGTACCTCTATATAGACCGTTTTCACGGAGAGGAGGGGCGTAGCCTCAAACCGGTGCATTTTCACCGCTTTCTCTCTCTCCACCTCGGCCGACCGCTGCCGCTGGTGTGTGCGGATTCCCGAGTTTTGCACTGCGTGGTGCGTGAGAGGTCGGCGTGTTTCCATTTTTCGACGCGCTGAAGCAATTGTGCTGCCGCAGATCGAAATGATGGACGAGAACAGGTTACCCAGCTACCACTGCGCTGTGTTTGGCTGCGGCAAGAGCAACGGAAGCCTGAAAGACTGGCAGCCAAGGCATGCGAAGTGCACAATACTTTTAAATGACTTCGCTTCTCTCAGGTCGTACGCCTTCTTCTCCCGCAAATAGTATATTATATGTGGTGTCTTCACTTATGGCCACATTTTCAGGTAATCAAACCAGCTTGTGATTGTGCTTGGGTGCTGGTACACTTTATCATCTGCACCAAAGTTGTTATCTCATAACGTCAACCTCTCTGATTTCTATGCTACAGCACATGATTTACAATGCCTGCGGCTAGAAAATGTTCCATCTTTGTGCGTGCAATTTCGAGGTTATCGAATTAGCACTTTCCAATCTACATCACAGAAAGGCCCGCATGACATGTGTGCTTTGGCGCAGGTACGGGTCTCGAGCGTTTCGTCACAGCATGTTCTTTCCCGACTTGACAATTTTGTGACGATAACTAAGGTAGCGTTATGACAACCGCACCTTCTTTTTTTTTCTTTTTCGCGCGACAACCTGGGTATCGTGAATAATCGGCCTACGTTCGTTAAAGCCAGGTCGTTACTTGGACACGTGCGCTATTCGTAATGCTTCTCAAATACTCGCCAGAAAACAAACTGACAATAATGTTACCAAAAGCGGGTGCCCTTTCGGCGTATCGCTAGTGGCGGCGGCTCACGCCGAAGCGAACTTACGTCATGTCATGCTTCCAGATGTGCAACAGGCTTATTTTCATTTTATCATCGTGTTGTTTCTACGACGAATTATGAGCTCACCCGTCGTACATCTGTTTCTTATCCTGTGCAACGATCAGAGGCCACAAGCTTTTAACTACGACAGCGACACGAATGAACACAGGCATCGGTGTTTGTGCTCCTGTCGTTCCATGAACATTGTATTGCGACGTGCTAAGCGGAACCAAATGGTCTGTTAGGGATTAGAGTTACGTTTAACATGCATAATCACGGCACGAAAACCCGAGAGTCATCTTAAACACTAATGCGCGCACCTAGCGCACAACCGGACAATGACCTACGTGTTCGCTCGTCTCCATTTACATTTCTCCGATTACTTCGAGAGTTGTCCTAAATGTTAACGCTCTCTTATAGCACATATCCCAAGAACCACACCGAGGTCAGCTATAACAAAACATACAAAGCAATTGCAAGATTACAGATGCGGCTTAAGAACTGCATTGGCATTCTACTCATCGTCGGCGCTGCTGCGGGAACGTTTCGTGGGCCGCCGTCTGTTTGCTGTTTCAGCCATTTCGAAGCAGACAGCTAAGCGATTATTTACCAGCGCCTTTACACTCGCGAAGCGTTGCTCTGTTTTGCCCGTGTACCGCGAAGAACAGCGATAGCTTGTGAACTGAGCGTATACGCTGCATACGCCGCCGCGGAACCCCACACACCGGAAGGGCGGCGAAACATCGCAGACGCTAGACGGCGCTGCAGCGGTGGCGAGCTTTAAAAATGTCAGCCTCCTTGTGAAATTGGTGTATAGGGACCTTAAATACATCGACTGAGAAGTAAAAGAAAATGGCTGTCACAAGTTTTTTTTTTTTTTTTTTCCATTCGACAATATTCTTGAAAGATGGGGCTCCGGTATTTGCTTGGCTGCCATGTTTACTTGCCCACGACTAGCGACAACGCTTACCGCATTTAGTCGCGTATTCCTGTCGCTGCTTAGCACCCGCGAATATTCGCTAGTGCTGGCTAAACGATGGCCATATTGGCTAGCTTGACCCAGTGGTGTCTAACTTCGAGAATCGCTATTGAAATCTTGTCCATCATCCACTGCCATAATCCATCATTGCGATAAAGTGTGTTCCATCATAATGGTGGATATTGTCACGATGTAGTGACGGTGAAGAATGACGGCAGTCACGTTGGTAGATACGAAACTCTTCATTGGGCGAACCTGTGGCAAGAAAACTAACTCAAAGTGCAAGCAATGCAAACATCACAGCCGTTGGCCATCGGTAATCTGCTCGTCTGTGAAATTCGTCAGCTTTTGTACACGCCTTATGGAAGGCTTCCAGCGTTATCACTGGTGCTCGCGTTTGCTCGAGAACAGTGGTTGTCAGCCGTCGATGTGTCGGGGAACCCGTGTGCACTGGTCGAAGTGAGGGCGGTCCCCTTGGTGCGACGAACCGGAGGTAGGGGAGGGGGGTGACGTAGCAGGCTCAGTTTTTAATTGAGGCGTTGGGACAGCCGAGGCGATCTCATTCAGAATTTTGCTGCAGTTCGTGGAGCATGACCTGGAACTGGAAAAAGGTGCGGGCAATGGCATCGCGGAACCCCTTAGACGGCTCCGCGGAACTGACTGCTCTAGAATAAACACGGTCATTCACGTCCCTCGTGTAGTCTTAACAGAACCGTCTGAAACAGTCGCGAAGTGTCTAAACATTGCGGCGCGGCCTGTGACGAGTGGTTGTAGCAGGTTTTTGTGGGTAAAGACCCAGTACATTAAACTAAAATACTTTAGCGAGCGTGGCAATACCTTATCGGACCTGGTGGATGCAAGGTGGGCGTTGTTTCCATAAATAATCTCGTTTAAGCCGTCAACGAACGTAGCTTCTTGCCCCCTTATCACCCCTCACCCCCCCTCCTCCTCCTCCTGCGTAGTTTTCAATGCGCTCGCTGGTTACGAAAGGAGAGAGAAAGCGCCTAAAGCGTGCGACATATCCCTGTAACTCCTCTCGTACTTGACGGATTCTAAAAAATCTTGCCGCACTCGATTAGTGAGGCAATAAGTTCTTTTATTGAAGCCATTAGACGATTACTTGGAAAAGTGTTGCAGGTCCCCTTTAAAAGAGTTGAATGATGGGCGTGTTGGTGTTCAGACAATAATATCATCGCAAAGCAGCGCAACGAAACGACGAAACAGAAGAAAAGACGAGCTTAGGCGCGAACTAGTAACTGATTTTATGGAAAGCAAGTCCACATGTTTATATATCCACAAGCTTCGCAGGCGCACCGTTACAACGACCAATGGAGTTCGATTCATTATCCCCATTGGTCGTTGTGATGGTGCGCCTGCGCACCATGCGCATATGTAAACCTCTGGATCTACCTTTAATAAAATCGGTTGTCAGATGCCCTTGTGTTCGTCTTCATTTCTGTCGAGCCGTTTCGTTGCGCTCCTTGCGGTGATATTAATCTCCACCATGTTCACTACGATATCCACCATTATGATGGGAGACAATGTATCATTATGGTGTATTGTGGTAACAGATGATGGACAAGTTTCCACTGGCTTAGTGTTGGCTAAACAATGGTCACTGGCAGTTGGTGTTTGCTTAAAGTTGGATTAATGATGGCAAAACTCGGCTAGTGCTCGCTAATGATAGTTCCGGCTGATACTCACGGTACGACAACTAGATTATTCGTAGTGGTTACTAACGATGGCTGATTCCGGGCACTGTTGACTAAGTGTCGGCTATAATCGACTACTTTTGTCCTCTGTGAGTTACACAAAAAAATTTTCAGTTATGCTTGCGCACTAACTAGAAGTCGTCGTGTAGGAACTTTGTGCTTCAATTCCTTTTTTGAAATTTTTTTTCACCTGCGATGCGTCGAAAAAGAGGTACTGTGCAAAACAATGTCCATATATAATAAATGAAGTGGAATTATGGAAGGAAAATTAATTTTAGTTTTACTGTAGACGTACCTTCGCTATCAAAAGCGCTATATATATATATATATATATATATATATATATATATATATATATATATATATATATATATATATATATATATATATATATATATATATTGTACTGGAAATAATGGGTAGTGGCAGCGCCTCCTGTATTTTTCAGTGCCTGGGTAGGGTGGCTAGAATGGGGAGGTGTGCTGAGCGCCGCGCGTTTCCCTTGCCAGAGAGGGTCCCTCTGCGCGCCGATGCCGCCAGGGGCGCTGCTGCAGGGGGCGCGGGTACAGCCGCCGCTGTCGCAGATTGCCCGTTGGAAGGCTATTACAAGGAAACGCGGCGTGATTTTTTGTCTTTTCACCATTTACGCGTTCTTTATTGCACACGAGTCATGCATTAGTGAGCTGTGGTGAAAATGCCCTATAAAACGAAGAGAACTGAACGCTGGTGCTTCGTTCCTGGCTGCTACGAAAACTCTGAAACCAAAGAACTGAATTGCGAAGAAATACAATGATAGTGATTAACAAAATGTATGTTCGCCCTATCCCGGTATAGGGCGCCGTTTTCTTGTTGTTGTTCTTTTTCTCTGGCAACGAAGCTTAAAAAATGAAACCTCTAATACTATTAGAAAGGAATGATTTGCGCTTGTGCCTTGGACTTCTAATATTCGTTGCAAGCAACGTGTTAGATATGGAAGCGCGATTACGATGGTCTGTAATTAGATCAGAGACACCAACAGTTAAAACGTACATTTTTAAAGATATACAGTTCGCATCAGAGACAATCATTATATGTTTTCATTTAAAAACCTAGTTTATTTTTTTGAAGCACATTAGTCGTGAGTGAACACCCCTCAGATTATATTCGCATTAGTGCTGCTAGAACTACTCAATGTAAAAATATAACATATTGACTCTTCAAGTAAGCTCAATTCGATCCTTCGCACACAATGTCGTGATATTTTTTTCTCCTAATGCTAAACAAATGTCATTTCTGTATTTAAATTACCAGTACACAATTACCTTGCTCACATGACAATTAGCAATACAACTCATTATGTCAATAAAAAAACCGCGACTTATGCATCGGTAGAGGGTAAGGTTAGGACAACGTCACTAGACTAGGTAGCCATGCTCCCTATTGGGTTGCAGAAATTAGCGCCTTTTTTTTCTGTCTTCCTCTTATCATCCTATATATACACTTATATTAATTCCAGAAATACTGGCTGTTGTTTTAGCAAGCTCCCGTCAAATGAATCAACAGCAGTTATAGTTACAGATTATCTTTCGGTATGTTCAGCACTTCCTATATACGGCAGCGAATTCAACACTCCTGAGCATGTTTCGTTATCTAATACCTGCAAACTTACAAAAAATTTGGTTGCTGAGGGTACTGGGCCACCGCGGATTGTATCTAAATGAAATGGTGGATTCATGAGCCTCAGTATCTCTATGTGGAGCTCTGATTCCTAATTTACCAGATACGGCTTATGCGACAGCTTTAAGGTATAGAGATGCTTGTTTGCAAAGCGACACTGGCAAATTATCACTGGATAAATTTAAAAACTTCGTACATGCAAGGTATTGCTGGAATAAACAGCGGTGTGCATCGAGACAATTAGAAGTTTCTTACAGCAGATTATGCGGTCAAATTCCACAAGTGATTTTTTATTTATATAATATGCTGGTCTCATGGCGTCCCCGCCCGTTGTGCAAATTTTGCAATCAATTTAAACAACGGACCACTTCCTTTTATTCTGTCGCCGATATTACAATTAGAAAAAAAGGTACCTCGTAGCTCCACTTCAGAAGACATGATTAACAATAAGTTACTGTTTTTATATTCAGAGGGATGTCTGTTATGCTGTATTTGGTTATATAAATATGACGAAGAGATTACCGCGATGGTTTATTTTTCTTGCCGTTTTCTTTGTTCCAAATCCATTTAGTCTAGATCGATCTTTTGCATTACTTCAGATATATATATTTACTACCGCGAGGTAGTAAATATATAGATAGATGGCAGTATGACCGCTAAGATATAGATGACAGTATGACCGCTTGCTCATTTATCATTTTCATTTACTCGATGTTTACTTTTTAATCTAACTTTCTAGTTACCCTTGGCTTCATATGTGTTTTTTTTTTAATTATCCATATTGTGTGTAACGAATTTTTTTTCTTTCAAGGAAGTAACACCAATGGACATTTGCTGGTTGGTGCGCACCGCATGTCACTCCGATATATTCTTTCTCGCGTGCATTCCTTCACGGAAATCAGTAAAAAAGGAGAGGAAGATGAGAAGCGTACGAACTTGAGCTTGTTGGTACACATCCATAGTAAAAAACAGCGCGAAAACTACAAGGACGAGACAGCGCTAGTCCTGTTTTATCTGTCTCGTCTTCGTAGTTTTCGCGCTGTTTTTTACTAGCAGAGGAAGATGTTACAGTGTGCCCTTTTTTACTGCACCCGCTGAAAGAGAAAAGGAAAAAGACGATTAACGCAGCAAACTGTTGCAAGCTAATAGCGCGAGACAGGTTTGCCGTACATGAGCGGCGCTACGCGGCACGTCGTCTGCTCGACTCCCCGCGCCTCTGCGTACAGCGCCCCTTGCGGCATCGGCGCGATTTGGGGACCGGTTTTCGCGGCCGCTTTTCACACCTCCCCATTCTAGCCACCCTAGCCTGGGCGAACGCTCTCCTCAGGCCGTCGAGCGCGCGCTCCGCCGCCGCTCGCCACTGCCGTGTGGCGGCGCTGTGCAAGTAGACTACGGGAAGCTGGCGCTGAACGGCCGCGTGTATTACGAAGGTCCTGAATGTTTGTTCACATTCGAGTTTATTTGAATTCGCACTTCTCACAGGCTTTCCCAGGTACGTACGCCGCATGCAGTCTGTGTGGCCGTGATGCCGGTGCGAAAATTGTATTCGAATTTGATTGTATTCGTGTTTTATTTTATACTTCATGATTCTGCAACCACGTGCTCCGCATGCCTCGGTATGTCGTATTGTTGCGTACCATTGCGCAAATCGAGCGGAAAGAAAAACACTGGTGCGCTTTCGTTCCATGAAATACCAGCTGCCGCTGGTGTACGGGAGCGGTGGCTTGCAGCGATTAGGCGGGATAATTGGTCGCCTAATACAACTTCGAACTACACAAGAGTATGTAGCCGCCATTTTCAACCAGAGGACTTCATAGAAGGAAAAAGACGGCTGCTCAAGAAGGATGCAGTACCATCAGTCTTTGCAGACTACCCCTCACATTTGCAGCCCAAGGTGACGACTGCACGAAGCATGGCAAGTATCAAGGCAAGCCAACATGCACCAGTAGCAACGCTGCCTCGCGACCGCCGCCATGTGCAACGCTGAAATTAGGTCCCGAAGCTAAGGAATCGGAGGCAATGGACACTACAAGTGCTGCCGGTGAAACAATGGACAATTACTCTGTACATTTTCGCAGCTCAAGTTAAAAGTCAACACTACGACCTTAGACTTGAACACCGTCTGTTCACAAACATTGGGCAGTGTTGCAAGAAGCGCGTGGATGAAGGAGCTGTTTTTGTTTGTTTCTCGTACTATCACGATAAAATTGCTTTAAGATCTGAAATGATGGAATCACTCGACATAGTTCCTCATTTTTTGGCACCAGCTGTTGCTTCCTCTCAGTGGCAACAAATGTACCCGGAAAAAGATTTACGAAGGGAACGTGAGATTACGGACCTCCTTGGAAGCAGTCTAGTGACATTTCGTGCTAGTTAGCGCATGCACTCAAGGCTTGCGTGTAGTCTGCTACACCAGTAGACGTTAGCATGCATCGGGGCTCTTGAAGCGCCGAAGCTTTCAGTATTAGCTACTGGCAAACACTGCTTTGAAAACTCGACTCTCAGACACTGAAAAACCGACTTGCAGACAAGCGAACATAATGGTGAAAGAACAATTTTCCGCGCATCACTTGCCCGCGCTCATGTCGGCTCAGCAGACGACGCGCGAGCGGCTCGATCAGCAACAGCCGCAAAAGACACATGCCTTCAAAAAAATTCTTGTTGCCAAGAGCGACAAGTGCTTCACCATTTCTGTTTACAAACGTTTTGATTACACTTCAAACAGCGCGAATACAGCCGAAAACTCAACAATGTAACAGCTGCGAACCTGCGTTTCCGTGAGCGACGGTGCGACCGCAGCTCTACTTCGGTGGCGGCGCGTGGCGGCTAAAAGCCGCACTAACACCGACGGCCGCTTCCCATTGCTCTCCGCTCCTTCGCCCAGGCACAGAAAAATAGAGGAGGCGCTGGTAGTGGGGATATGGCTAAAAAAGTCACAGTTTCGCCGCAAGGCCGAAGCAATGAATGCGATAGCAAGGAACTAATGCTATACGAAGTGAGGCTCGCCAATGGATACTCTCAGTTTGAACATCGTTCCTGTTGCAAAGGCGGCCGAAGCAGCGAAGGAAACTAGCGTGCTTCAAGTGTCGAGCTGTGACACTTGATAGTTCGCGCTCATATTCTGTTTGTTCGTTTAGCGGCGTCCCTTGAGATCGAGTGACTTTCGTAAGCTCCGTAACATGAGCGCAGACATCACGGTGAAAGCGCGAAACATTCCTCTTCCCCTCACCACGAGAAAACCGCGCGAGCAGGGCCCGTATTCCCAAAAGGCGACAATCGCAAAAGTATCGCCTTTGGTGCGCGCTGATTGGCTATTGAGCAAACCGGAAAAGTTAGGGCGCCATCTGGTAATTCCGCCGACGTCAATTTTGCGTCATGGTGCTCGACGGTGCTCTCGACATATTTGCAATAAGCGAAGGCACCGTTAACCGTCGGTTCGTGGTGAAGTCTAGCATTTCAGTGACGTAGGCGGTAGCTTCTAGTATTCAATCCTCGGTGGATATACGCAGCATTTTTTACGCTGAAGCTTTCATCGAGCATTACCTTGGGGTGTTATCAGCACTCGTTCTTTGCCAGCGCGTGTTTTTTCGTGGTTTGAACGTCCCAGGAGCATGAACCGTGCGTTGCTCGCGTGGCTTATCGCGAGCCGGCAACATGTTGAGATCTTGAGACGATGTCGCTGCGGCGGCGCGCTACAGCTGAACTCTCCGAGTACGCCGTGTTAAACTCTCAACGAAAATACGTTTCACGCAAAGTTGCATTCTTTAAATATTATACTGTGCATTAAATAATCGAACAAAAAAACGTTGAAAGCACTTTAAACACGTCTTACACTTCAAGTAGCCACAGCCAAGCCGGCCAAGTCTGGCCACTGCGTAGAAGCAGCAGCACACGTTCGAAAACGCCGTACTCGGGTTGCTCTGCGCTCGTACAGTGCGCTCACTCCCGTGTTGTGAGACATTCGAACTACCAGCGGCCAGTTGCAACAATGACGTCACAGGCAAGTCTTTTTTTTACTTATTCAACGCATCAAATTCTACGTCACCAAACGCGATACTATCGCCTTTTGCGATCGTTTGAGAATACGGGCCCAGACAGCGGAAGCGCAAGCTTCTCCCATGCGCAAATATAAGAAGAAGCGAGCGAGCTCGCCCAGAGAACACCCATACACTTATGGCGTTTTTCACTGGGAGATCCAGAGCGGCCGCTGAAATCTCGGAGCGAGCACTCGGATTTCATGAAGCCAAATCTGCCAGTGGAACACGGGAATGCTCCGCGGGGGAACGCCCCGGAAGTCACGTGAACCGGTTCCGGAAACAATTCGTTTTTCCGCTCTCTAGGTTTCTATGGCAACTTTGGCCGCCACTACAAGGCGTGCATTTCGACCACGCAGTCGCGAACAGCAAGGATACAATTTTGTTGCTATTGTGGCAGAATAGCGGGGAGGCAAAAATTTCTTTAGTAGGTTGGACGACGACAGAGAATCAACACGTCCGCTCGGTTTGAACGCATTTACGGTGCTTTCGTAGAGAGGGAAAAAAAGGAAAATAGAAATACAGAAACACAAGCACAGCCAAAAGAGTTTTCTCTGCACCCCGCACGTGCAGCAGACTTGGAGAACAGAGGGAGTGTTCTTTCACGGGGTGGGCGTGTAGGTCGTAAAACGACGATGTCAAGGACGTTCTCCGCTCTTCCCGTAGTCGCCTCCAAATTGCGGGCCGCTGCGGTCGCAACCCCGAAAACGCGTCCCGCCGGGTTGCCCTTCTTCCTCCTTTTCGCCACGGGGTCTTCCAATTAAAAAGCTGCTCCGAAGTGGGGGGCTGCTTCCCAATATTCGACAAATACAACAGTTGTGTTGTGAGCATGGACGAGCACGTGGAACTCACTCCGGCTGTGCGTCGCCTGTTGCTGGGCGTGCTTAGGAACGGCGGGAACGATCTCAATGGTAAGTGCTGCGTACTTCCCACTGATAATAAATTCTGCCCGTAATGATAACTCTTGATAGCTCCGCGTGAAGGCTGGTCACATAGTCGTACGGTATGTAGGTGCACGTGGCAACGGCCGCAATCGGCGCTCGCAAAAATGCGGCACGTTCTGAGCAGGATATTTTCCATCTGAGTAGTTACGTGCCTGCCGCCTTAGAAGTCCTACTGCTTTAGAATATCACAGGCGCGTCGGAATTTTCTCAACGCTCACCAAGCATATCTTCTCCGAGAGGCTCCGAGAAACCTTCCCGAAAGAAGCCTTCGTACAGCACCTGCGTCTCTTCGCAGTCTTCTTCGTCTGAGCTGGACGA
The DNA here is from genome assembly GCF_013339695.2 of Rhipicephalus sanguineus. Classification (NCBI taxonomy): domain Eukaryota; kingdom Metazoa; phylum Arthropoda; class Arachnida; order Ixodida; family Ixodidae; genus Rhipicephalus; species Rhipicephalus sanguineus. Next base: position 24,544,001 of record NC_051183.1, on the reverse strand, counting down.
GCTGCTGCTGGAACTGCTCTCGTCGCTAGATAGAAGTTCCACCACAGCAGCAAACGCAGCCATTTTGCGAAGCTCAGCCGCTCAGCGAACGCACAATGACGGATGTGACGTATGCTGCCCGTCGTGTTTCCGCCCGAATCCGCGACTTGGCGGCGGAGCAAGTGAGAGCAATCCGCCTCGGAGCGAGTTGCCCTGAAACTACCAGTGAAACGCGCGGACCCACTCCGAATCTACCAGTGAAATTCAGATTCGTCGCCACGGAGCAAAAAAACCTGCTCCGAATCTCCCAGTGAAAAACGCCATTAGAGAAGGGAAACTGTACCTTTGACAGTGCAACGGAAATAAGGGTAGCGGTGGCGTTGTGAACTAAAGTAGCCGACCAAGAGATGCCGTTGTACAACAGGAAACGGAAATGAGTTTTATGCAATATGGCTGCCGTCGCTCGTTTTTGGTTGCTGTGCAGTGCGCTCCGGTCGCCCGTGCTCGTACAAAAGAAATGTATATGCCACGTTTTGTTCACTTACCGAGCCCTGCGAGTGTCGTAATGAATCTTCTGAACTGTCTTTCGTGTGTATTCCGTGCCCCAACTGTGTGAAATGCTACGAAGGTGCCAGGAGACGCCAATGCCTCAACTGGCATTAACGCACACAACACCGGCGATGTGTAAGCCTGATAATGTTTTATTACATATTCATAAATCATTACAAGACAAAGTACACCACTGAGCGTTCACACAAGCAAACAACGCGGTTACATCGCGAAGTAGTGGCTCATAAAGCGCGAACGCACGAGCAAGAAGAGCTACGAAACGTATGTATACGCTCGTGTACACTATAATTATTTCCCTATTTCCTCGTGCCAATTTTATGCAGCCTCTTTGGGACATCACCTGGCCGGTAGCCTTGCGGAGAGAATACGATAGCTTGCAGCGCAAAACTCAGTGGCTGGCAAAACTCACTTCTCTCGACCTTTTGACTTCAAACCACCCGAATCCGTATTTTCTTACTACTGGCTTGTTTCTTGACAAGTTTAGCATAGCAGGTAAGGTGCCGCGCTGGTAAATGCGAGGACGTGGGTGCGAATTCCCTCCACGACGGCCGCATTTGTTTTGTTTTATCGCCTAGGAAAACTAGGCGACAAAATGGATGCGGCCGCCGTGACGGGCATTTCGGTGGGGTGCGAAAACCGAAAACACGTGTACTTAGGTTAAGGTGCACATTAAAGAGCCCCAGGTGGTCAAAATTGATGCGGAGTGCCCACTATGATGCGCGTCATAATCGCATCGTGGTTTCAGCACGTAATTCTCCAAAAACAATTCATATATTAAATTTCTATGGATTCAAAAATTTTTTAACTGGTGGAGCGAACCTATAATAAATTCGCCCTGGAAGAAAAATTATCCAAACGTCTAGTTTCTCTCTGCAGAGGCAATCGGCTAAGTTGTGTCCAAAGAGGCAAGTAATGGCTCGGAGTAGCACAAAATTTGTTTCAGCTTGCAGCTGACCGCAGACAAGTGGGCTGGGAAAATTCCAACCTTTCTTGGTAAAGAGCCCACTTGACAGCACGGCAAGTGTCCAGAAATTAATAGGTATGGTCTAATCATTCTGTGCGTTCCCGCATTCTAAGTAACCAGCTTAATTCACAACACAGATACATAACAAACAGTTCATGGTCACAACAATACTGTAGGAAATATCAGTACATTGCTTGTAAACACATGGACAACAAGTAAAATTGTACAACCAAGTCATGAGCTCCTTGGATTGCTTATCCTTTTTGCTTAGAACAATTATAACACAGCAGTGTATCAGCACAAAAACAATAGTCTTGAACTGCTAAGTCAATTTTCGCAGCAGACTTCCAAGTCTTTGCCTGGCTTAATTCTCTGTTTTTGAACTCCAAATACCAAAGAATCCTAATATGTACAAACTAGGGGTGTGCGAATATTCGAGTGTCGAATTTGAATCAAATAGTACCTAATCGAATAATTCGATTCGACTTTCGAATAGCTAGTATTCGAAGTTTCGAATAATTCGACAGGACAAATATCTAAAGCGCAACAAAGGCCAATGGTGCAACTTGGTTAGGAAGGGGTGGCAAAAACTAACGATAACGTCGTTACACTAGGCCTTCCGTTAAAACTTTCACTGACATTCTGGTTCAAAAGCGAGCGCACGCTCATCTTAAAAGAGATTGTCATTTCCGCACGTAGGAAAACACATGAGAATACTGTCAAGCCCTTCACAACTTTGTTCCCAAAACGAAGGCACGGACTTCTTGCGCAGTTGGTCGCGTATGCTGCAAGCGCCGTGAAACGTCCCGACTTTGACCTGCGAAACCCTCGGTCATGGGCTTTGCTTGTAAAAGTTTGTTCACGCTGGGCAGTCGCCACTGCCACACCGAACCACTCGTTCAGAAACTTCCATCGTTGCGGCACGCAGTTGAAACGCTTGCTGTGAATGGGCGCCCGAAGATTTTTGGGCACGGAGCACCCATGGCGATGAAGCACAACATTATCGTTGTCAGATGAGCCGTATCGCGCGACCATGGAGAAAAAAACTAGCCACCGTACCCCCCTCTGTTAGTCTTTAGGAGGTTTGGAGTGGCGCTGCTGACTGGAATGGCGGCTCTTCTATCAACATGCTTGCGCGCCCATAGAAACTGAAACAAAAGCCACTCTCGAACAAGTGCGTAATGAAACTGTCGGCACGCCGTAGCGTCCCTGATTTGTCCTTTGTCTTGCCGTAACTGGCGGTACACATTTTGTGTAAGTATACTATTCGATATTCGATATTTTTGGCCACTATTCGATTCGATTTGAGGTGAAATTTCAGAATTCGCACACCCCTAGTACAAACATTTGCAGAAACAATTTGCGACAGTGAGCACTGCAAAATGGGCCATTAGTCACTTCCATCATAATACGAAGCAGTTCCTCTGACACCCCTCTCAAGTGTGCTACAGCACCTATTTGAACAGAGAATGCTTCTTCCAATTTTCTGACAAAATTGAAGGCTGCTTCTGTGGGCACTGTTAAATTACCTAGAGTCTTGTCCTGCATCTCCACTGCTTTGAACATCATGGAGATTTGGTTTGGTGAAGACAAATCTTGGCTTTTGTCTTTCAAGAGATCCTTGCACTGTGAGCATGGTGCTTTTTTCAGAAATGCTTGTACTAGGTATCCTGACACGTAACAAACTATGTTTGATTCAAGTACATCTGCTGGTTCTTCGGTGTCTGAAAGGTTTGAGCTGAAGGTGTCGGCCATAGTAGGACTTTCTTGATCGAGTCTTAATTTCTTTAGCTCAGTTAGAAGAACAGCCTTATCTGCTTGGCAGCTGCTGCCATCTGAAAGCTTGAAGAGCTTCCCGACAATGATATGCCTGAGACCGGCAGTGAACTGAAATGTGTTTGCAGTCTCGTTACAGCTGTGCTGCTGCCGAGTGATCCCAAACAAGTTCTCCAAGGGATCCTGATTGAGACGACGAGCGAGCAAAAACTTGAAGTTATAGGATTCCTGCAGATCTGCCCACAGCATACAAACCGCTTTAATTGTCACCTGACAGCCCTAAATGGTTCTTGGTTGCCTAGGTTCTTTGAATTTCCAAGATTTAATCCATGCAATCCAAGAATGCAAGAATTCAATGTGCCCTGTAGAAGTATTATTTGTATACCTCATTTTTTCTCTCAGCGATCTTTACACAAGAATTGTTAAATGAATCAAACAAGTGATCTATTTTCACAACAAACTCAGCTGTGCTTGTGGCTTCTGGTGGAGAACATTAAATGCTATGAATGCTTCTATTGCCAGATAGACACTGTTGCTGAGCATCCACTTTACTTTCACGTTACCAAATGCACTTTCATAGATGTGCCCTCAGTGAGTTTAGGTAGGCATTTTAGTTTCAGGTGATGTGTTGATTCATACAAATCTTAATATGCCCCCAGGAAGCAACTATATCACCAACAGGAATATCATGCTTCCTCAGATTATTCCTCATACATTTCAACAGGCAGGGGACGTCAAAAATGAAGGAAATCTTCTATTTATCATCAATAAAGAAAGGCCTGTCAGGGCTCACACCCAGTGTCCTTGCAATAACGCAATTGCTGCTACCCTGGTCACAAACCAATGCTTTGACAAAGAGGCCACATGCCTTTAGCTCAATGATTAGTTTTTTCAATGACATTAAAAGGGGCCCTGCGTGAACTGTCGCCTCTCTTCTCAAAAAGGCTACTGGCTGTATCCATTTCTTCGCTATCCCAGAGACCACAAGTGCTGCAGTGTGCGCTGTGCCATTTGTTCTTTCTCTGGCATTATCAACATATCCATGTATGATGTCTTCCTTAGGGTCATACTGCAGATTTCTTTTTAATGAAATTTTGTCAAAAATTAGGCAGCAAGCTCTGTCTTGAATTTCCCCATTTTTTTTTGCCTTTTCTTTGAATAACTCGAGAATCTGAGGCAGAACTCCTGTCTTTATATTTACGGCCGACAGCCACATCCTTCAGGACTTTACTGTGGGAAGGTTCAGTACTAGGGGTGTGCAAATATTCGAGTTTCGAATTCGGGTCGAATACTAACTAATCGAATAATTCGATTCGACTTTCGAATAGCTAGTATTCAAACTTTCGAATAATTCGACAGTACGAATATCTAAAACGCGACAAAGGCCAATGGTGCAAGTTGGTGAAGGTGGGGTGGCTAAAACTAACGCTAACGTCGTTACAATAGGCCTTTGTTAAAACTTTCACCGATTTCCTGGTTCGAAAATGAGCGCGTGTTTACTTTAGAGGAGGTTATGTTATTTCAGCACGTAAAAAAAAAAGAAAGACAAGAAAAGTGGCAAGCCCTTCTCAACTTCACTTCCGAAACGAAGGTACGGACTTTTGAATAGTTCGGTCGCGTATGCCGCAAGTGCCGTAGAACGTCCCGAATTTGGCATGCGAAACCCTTGGGGATTGGCTTCACATGTAAAAATTTGACCACGCTGCACATTCACCACTGCCGTACTGCACCACTCGTTCAGAAACTCCCATCGTTCCGGTGCTCAAACAAAACGCTGCTGTGAACGGGCGCCTGAAGATTTTTGGGCCCAGAGCATGGCCATGGAGCACAATAACGTGACCGTTGCCAGATGAGCCGTATTGTACAATTATACGAAAAAAAAAAACTAGCTATCGTACCACCACCCTCTGTTGCCCAAGAGGTTAAGAGTGGCACGGCTAACTGGAATGGCAGCTCTTCTATCAACATGGTTGCGCGCCCATAAAACCTGAAAAAAAAACCTCCCGAACAAGCATGGAACAAACCTGTCACCACGCCGTAGCTTTCTTGATTTTTCCTTTCTCTTGCCGTTACTGACAGTGCACGCTTCGATACTCTTCGATATTTTCGGCCACTATGCGGCACTATTCGATTCGAGATGAAATTTCACTATTCGCACACCCCTACTTAGTACCTTTTACAGATATTTATATGCCTCAGAGCTTGTAAAGTAAGGACTGAGGGCAAACTGTCTAAGTTGCATCGGCCATCGTCTCCCGTGTTTTTTCAGTGGTTGCAGATGCACTTGCACTCTTAGAATTTCCAAAAAGTCCTTCTTTAGGTACCTGCCTGCTTCAAGAAGAAGCTGCGCATGAGATGCTATTGGTTTCTTGGACTTTTTAAGTCTTGCAACAATTTGATGGAGGTGGGAGTTCTCGTCGCAGTAGTGCTGAAGCCTCTTCATATAACGTGGAGTGAGCACTTTCCGGGTCCTGGTCCTGGCTCTTGGGGTTCCTGGAAAATCAAAAAGCCACATCACTAATGTTAAGTCTAAGCAAGAGGCTTTAAAACTTACACCTTGGTTAAATGGTTTGCTAAGTTTGGTACACTAGAAACACGTACATTTGTATTTTAATGCAACATATTATTACCTGGAATTTTGTGTGCATCCTTTACAAAATTTGCAAGCTATGCCCAAATTTAAATACCAGGTCACGCTAGTGTAAAAGGCTAATTTGGTATTTTTGCATGTTTTGAGAACAAACTAAACACAGGCAAAATGTATTTTTTGTCACACAGCCACGTATATGACTGGCCAAAAGTAGGCACACACCCAGTGGCAGATAGTAAAACGTTAAAACAAAAGTGCATTTATTTAATGAAAGCATCTATTTAATGTAATGAGCTGTATCATTAACCAGTTGTAGTGCCAATATTTATATATTGGGGACGCATGTGGGAATAATTCCTTTTTGTTTTGTAGAATGAAGACACACTTACTGGAATTACTATGTAATCTTGCATTAATCTTGCTTTAATAAGAGGAACAATACCTACTCTGTGTAGTTGGTGCTGTTGGCAATGGCTCCTGTGCCCCCTGGGATGCTGGCTCTTGTATTGGTGGAGAGATATTGAGCGGCACTGGAAAAGAATGCTGTATATCACTATATAAATTTAAGCAGGAGCAATGGCATTGTGCTTTATTTTTGGAAAGCTCTCACTTACTGGTCTCACGCCTTGATGCTGAGAGTTCTGGAGAGAAGTCGGGGAAATCTTGGTATTCTGAAAGTACACATCATTACATTAATTCTATATCCGCTTTAGAAAAAAACACATCAGATAAAATACACACTTTCAATCAAGTAAACAATGAAAATTACCATCTATGGAAGCAGCGAAACGAAGCTTCGACACTTGTGACATAAGAAATATTATTCGCGAAACCACTGCCGTTACAGGGTGGAAGGTACAAAATACTCATCAGGCAAAATTTGTTAAAAATTTAGATTTTATAGTAATCGTGAAACCAAGGAAAATGATAAGAGTTTCTGAACAATCTCGACAGTCCCAACACACACACACCCCTACATTCTGGCGAGATGGGTCTTAGGTCTCAATATCGGTGGAGGGGTATGAGACCCCCAGAGACCGCATTAACTTTAAGCCCCCTTGACTTTAAGGACTGCTGATAATAATCTAAATGTTTAACACAATCTAATCATTCATGAAGAACCCCAAAGCGCTTACACGACCGCTGTTCGCGCCCCTCGCGGATATAAAATCTCTTTTAAAAAAACTTGTGCTCAATTATTAGAAACGCTGCACGCACAGCCACTTCAAATTGCCTAGGCGTCCTATTGAAAAATCACGCGCAATCCCTTTAGGTACAGCACACCGAAATCACAAACCAGACGTGTCGCGTGTGCAAGTTACACGGCAATGCAAAGCTGACACTGAACAATACGTGGTTTATGTATTCGTCATTATAGCAATATATTAGTTGATGTAAAAACTATGTCAAAGAAACGACGACGGACCATTGAACAAGAGCATAACTGACGCTCCGGCTTACCTGTTTATGGTGCGGAATCAACAGATCGACTCCATGAAAGCGTCAAACGTACCCCTCGATCTCGATCGCTGCGGCATTCCTAAATTCGCCGGTAAACTGAGTCAGCTACTATTGTTGTAAAGATAAAAGGGCGTCTGCGAACTGAAGCGAAAGGTGCTTCCGCATTTACGTTGCCGCCGAACAATTTGAACGCCAACGGCCACGGAAAAGATGGATACAAATTGGATTTTGGTCCAGTTAGTCATCACTGAAGTCTTAAAACGTTGACACTTCAATTAAAAAGCAGCTATACATATTAAGTCTAAACATAAGTAACTCTCTAGCTATCCAAAGCAAAATAACATGTTTGAATGATTCATTGGCTTGCGCAAAACAATTTCTTAAAGTTGAAAATTTGGGTGGTTTAGCGCCCCTAGCAGGGAAAATGCAAACTAAGATAGCCGACCGCTAAAAGAGGAGTCAGTAGCTCCACTCTGCGCGCATATCGATGGAACTC